>NC_056741.1:382990641-383013141 GCF_019279795.1 Protopterus annectens
CATAGAGGAGCTCTCTGATTATGTAGCCCAGGCTGGTATGACCCTGACCCTGAGCAGCATCTTGCCCTCACCAAGAATGATGCCACAATACAAAGACAAGATGATCAGCTTTAATAATTGGCTCAAGTACTGGTGTCATTCTAAGGGGATCCAATGTCTGTCTGCTTGGGATGACATGTTGGGCAAGCCACGTTGCTTCGCAAGGGATGGCTTGCACCTGTCACCACTGGGCTTCCGGATATTGGCTAAGGCTCTTGCCACCCCCATAGTGCCTTTTTTAGGCAAGGCTCAAAAGACAAACCCACCTCCTTAGAAAACAAAAATGGAAATAAACTAAGGGTAATGCTGCTCAATGCCAGAAGTCTAAATCTCAAGATGCAGGCACTCGATGCACTCCTCAGTATGGAGAACATCGACATCTGTGCAGTAACTGAAACCTGGTTCAAGGCTCCTGAGAGCACCCCAGTGCTACCAGGCTATACCTCGTATCATGCTTTTCGGCCCCAAAACTGGGCGAACCACAAGGAGGGGAGTGTCCATATTCATCAAGGACACCCACACCTCCAGGTTAGTAGCAACACATGAAGCATCGGAGACCATACAGGTGCAACTAACCATAGGCAAAACTGCTATACAA
This sequence comes from Protopterus annectens, assembly GCF_019279795.1. NCBI lineage: Eukaryota > Metazoa > Chordata > Ceratodontiformes > Protopteridae > Protopterus > Protopterus annectens. The sequence goes on from NC_056741.1 coordinate 382,991,279, forward strand.
CTGGTAGCATGTTACAGACCACCCTCCCAATCTCAGGAACCCCACTTAGCCTTCCTGAAGACATTGGAGGATATGAATGTATCACAAAATACCATCATACTGGGAGACTTCAACTACCCTAACATAGATTGGGAACATTATTCTAGCCCTAACACCCTAGCCCAAAGGTTCCTGGAATTCATAAATGCAAATGCACTGGAACAACTAGTCACCTCTCCCACTAGGGGAGATAATATACTACACCTGATCATCACAAACATGGGGACAAAATGCTCCACACCGGAGGTATACCACTCACTAGTGAGATCTGACCACAAACTAATCACCCTGGATATACATATCCCACCTCCACCCCCAGCACAAAAGATCACAGTGAAAAACTTCTCAAAAGCAGACTTCACTCTTCTTAAGACTGAGATGGTATCCTTTAAGCCCACTGGGCCAGAGGATACCACATCCCTCAATGCTGAATCCTTCACAAATGCTTTCTATGGACATCTCCAAGAATGCATGGACCATGCAATCCCAAATAAATCCAAGACCCTCTCCACCAAAGGCAAGCGTCCTGTCTGGTGGACCTCAGCCATTAACAAATTGTATAACAAAAGAAGGAAGCTACTGCATGACAGAGCAAAAGCCCATAAAGGGAAGACATCTCTGATCAACACTAGCAGAAAACTACGTTCTCTCATAAAAATATCCAAGGCCAACTTTGAGAGAAAAATCGCTAAGGACACTAAAGATAACCACAAAGCCTTCTTCAGCTATGTTAGAAACCTGGGTGGAAACCCTCAGATATGCTCAGAGTTAGTTCACAACAACAAAAAAATACACTGAACCCACAGATATTGCCAACATTCTGGCTGACAGGTTCAGTGCAAATTTCCCCCCTCCCTCACCCCCAAAAGAAGAAAAACTTATCCCAGCTGAATGTAATCTCCCTGTCATCTCAGATGTCCAGGTGAGAGCCGCCCTCAGCAAAGCTAAAAACACAGCATCAATGGGACCTGACGGTATCCCGGGTTGCGTGCTACGTGAATTCCAAGAGGAGCTAAACCCGCACATAAAAATGCTATTTAACCTTAGCCTTACTACAGGATATGTACCTGAACACTGGCGTACAGTAACAGTGGTCCCACTCCACAAAGGGGGTACCTCTACAGACCCTGGGAACTACCGCCCCATAAGCTTAACCAGCCTGGTCTGCAAAGCTATGGAAAGAATCATTATTGAACTCATAAACAGAGATATTGGGGACCTACAGACACTTGATCCCACCCAGTTCGGCTTTGTAAAGGGCAGATCCTGCCTTTTGAACCTGGTTGACTTTTTCGAAACAGTCACTAGAGCCATTGATGAGGGCAAAGCAGTCCATACAGCATACCTGGACTTGGCTAAGGCCTTCGACACAATATCCCACTCAGGCATCATAGATAAGCTCAACAGCTTAAATGTAAACCCTTATGTCACTAGATGGGTTGCAAACTGGCTGAAGGACAGAACCCATAAAGTTAAAATCGCTGGAGCAATGTCAGACTCAAAGCCAGTCACAAGTGGTGTCCCACAGGGATCTGTCCTGGGACCCCTCTTGTTCGGCATTTATTTCTCAGATGTTAAAGCAAACATGGGAGGGTTGTGGCTGACAAAGTTCACAGATGACTGCAAACTAGGCACCATAGTCGATACACCAGCGGACACATACATCCTACAAAAAGGCCTCACAGAAACGGACAACTGGTGCCGGAGTCATGGCCTTAAACTAAATGCCAAAAAATGTATAGTCATCCCCTTTGGGAAAAACAAAGTACCCACAAATTATCACATAGACAGCAACCCACTGAGTACGGAAAAAGTAATCAGAGATCTAGGGACCCAAGTCGACAGCGACCTCTCATTTGACACCCACGTAGCCAAAGTGGTTAGAAAGACATTCTACCTTGCACACCTTATCATGAAGGGATTCACATTCACATCCAGATCCAAGGATGTCATTGTACCCCTATACTCCTCCCTCATCAGACCCATGATTGAGTACAATGCCCCATTTGGTATGTACCTCACCCGGCATTTGCAACAGCTGGAGAGACCACAAAAGTACCTCACCAAGAGGATGAAGAGTCTCCAACATATGTCTTATTCTGCCAGACTAAAGAAACTCCAGCTCTATTCAGTAGCATACCGCCTGCTCAGAGGTGATCTGTGCCTGACGTACAAGGCCATGTCCAATCAAGAACTGATAGACATGCTCCACCTCAAAAAATCCAAATGCATCAGAACCACGAGAGCTAAAGACTTAAACCTTGGCACAAGTATGAATAGGACATGCTGGAGGGATAGATTCATAACCCAGAGGCTTCCCATGCTCTGGAACAGAATCCCAGTTCATGTTAGGCAGAGCCCCTCACTAACTCTCTTCAAGAGAAATCTTGATGAGTGGATGGGAGATCATAAGTTTAGCCCAGGGGTCACATCTGTGTCACTACTAGACAGGGGCACAGTAAACTAATTCTATTATATAAGGAGACCTTCACTGTATCACTACTAGACAGAGGCACAGTATTCTAAATCTATTCTGTACATTTTTGTACCATTTCATGGGGTGGCGAAAGCCACATCACTATGGCTAGGCTTACAAATGCCCCAGGGCAGATAGCCTAGTACTAAACTATGAAACTATGAAACTCCCTTTAACCCAAAAGAACAGATTTGAAACATTTGCATAACAAACAGAACACATGCATATATGAAACCACAGTGGGTATTACACCGGCATGCAGGTTACATTGATAGCAACAGGCCACCAATGACAGTATTTGAACAGGAAACATTAATTGGAATACATTTCAACATTTGTAGAATAATAGGACACATGTCCCAATGGTTGGATTGGTGGAAAACATACCCACTCATTTATGTGTTTAGATTACTGGTGAAGATAAGGTGAGGGAGAGAGAGAGAGATGTCAATTAAGCAATGTAGATTCTTGCAGTGGCCACAGCTTTAATGATCATTGCTCTAATCATTACTCTACAGGTAATATTACAACAACCTATGGCCTTGGGCAGTGGTATGTTTGTACACAGTGTATAATTACAGCCTTCTTATATACTGTATATATTCTCTCACCTGGAAGACCTGTGGAGGGAATTTTTGTTAACACTACCTGACTGTTTCTACCCATATTGACATAGGGTTACATATGTCTACTCACAGTATGTGTGTGTGTGTGTGTGTGTGTGTGTGTGTGTGTGTGTGTGTGTGTGTGTGTGTGTGTGTGTGCTACTGCCATAATCTGCCTTGATTTCTATTGGTCACCCTGGTTGTTGGCAGCAGGGACTAATAGCTGTGACAGCATGACACTTTTAAACATTTCTTGAGGGAGACTACTTGGTGTATGCACTTATCTTGCTGTCATTTGCAGCCTTGGGGTTGGACTGTGGGTGTTGAACACAGTATACCTACAGCCTTCTTATAGCTACTTTATACCTTCTCTTACTTAGAAGACCTGTGGAGGAAATATATGTTAACACTACCTGACTGCTTCTACACATATTCACAAAATCCTAGTTGAAATTATGCATACACCTTACTACCACTCCCAGGGTTTGAACCATGGCTGTTTCTGTTAAAAATACAAGTTTGTGTTTCATTAGAACAAGCTATTGAGAAACTGCTGTCTTTTCCTTGAATTTTTTCTGTCTTATTCTCTCTTGGTTGTACAATCTGACCTTGTAATTACAACATTCTTATACATACATTCCTATACATACCTTTTGACATCGCACAGCGTGGAAAGCAATCGTTAACACAACATTACTAATCAGATATCAGATATTGGTGTGTGAAACATACCTAATCATCACTGTTTCTACCACTCCAGATTGCTTCATATCCAATTATTCCCACTGTAATTTTTTTTCTATAGTATCAGGAATTTTATTTTCTACTCAGGTTTCTAATAGTTAGACTAGCTCATGCTAAACTTACACTAATTAATTGCTAAGTAGTCTCTGTTTGTCTCTGTAGTTAGTTATAATGCTTATCTAGTATCAATTTCTGTTTCTGTATCGAAAGTTGTATTTTTTTCTAGTGTCTAATTTTGTTTTTTGTATCAAAAGTTGTATTTTTATCTGATGTCATATTTTGCTTCTGTATAGATGATCATATTGTTATCATATTGTACAACTATTTGTTTTTCTGTACTGAATGTGGAGCTTTTCTCCTCGGGCCTCCACTGTAAATGGACATGTGTCCAGTTGGACTATCCCGGTAAACAAATGTAAAATAAAATAAATAAAAATAAATACATATCAGTTAATCTTGTGGCTTACAGAGGCACTAACTTTGCCAGATGAGACTTGATTGCTTAATGCTTTCAGAGCTATAGTTGCTATGCATAACCCTTACACATTTCAATTCATACAATACCATAGTAAACACAACCAGTCCAGGGTTTTGAATTTTATTGACAGGCAGTTACAGTTTTATTTATATATAACCTATATGAGACTATTAATGTAATATTGTCTGGTTTATTCAGTACAAACCATGCTCATTTTTAAAACTGCCAGGTGACATTCTACTCCTTTATATTTATTTGGTATGAATACTACAAGCTAGATTGTTATTCACCAGCCTCACGACACAGCCTTTGCAACCAGCTTGCATGGGCTTCCTGGTTCACAGCCCGATCAGCTGGAGCTATAAATAAGATAGAGAAACATTTATGCATACCTATCCATCACATACACAGGCTGGACGTTGGTAAACAGTTATTGATATGAATACTTACACATGCCTGGGACATCACCCCTCTGCTGTGCTTCTTGGACCCATTGGTCCAACAGCTCCCTCTTCCTCTGCTTCAAGTCGCATAGTGGTGTCGGACCTGCTCACCAGTCCAAGATATGTCAGTGGCACTGGTGAGATCATGAGCAGTACTTTCCTAGGCCTCTGCTTTGTATTGGGAGCCCTGGTACCGGTCCTGCAGCAGTTTCATGTCAAGGTTTTTAACAAGGAGCCCTACCGTGACCTTGGACACCTGTATGAAACAGCGCTGCACCCAAAAGCACATGCCCTCTCCAACACCAGCCAAACTGCCTACAGAGGGGAGCTACAACCAGTTATGAGCTGTATTCCCGCCTGCGAAGCTTAAACATGGGCGATTTCCCACACTTTGCCGTGATTGGATGGTTTTGAATATGCTGAGCTAAGCTAAGCTATGGGAAAACCTGCTTAGCTAAAGTTGGCAGTGCTTAAAGAGGCAAATTCAGCACTGCTTACCAATGGGCAAATCTGCTTCGCTGGGCTACTCATTACTTGGCATTCATATTTCAGCAATGCTTACATCCGGTAAGCATAGCTGTGCAATGCTTAGCATTGCTTAAGTTATATTTTATAGACTATCAGCTGTATTGGATTGATTCATCATTTATGACATATTAAAATATTGTTTACCTTCACTGACATCCCCCATGTGCTTTCATTACAATTATTCTTGTGTGACTATACTGTATGTGGCACTTGTGTTTATATGGGGGTTTCACAACTTTATTACACTGACACCTCACATCTGGACCTACTACACTACTCTGGTTTACAAATATATGTTATTTACTACCTAATTATTAAAAAAAATATGTACTGCTTTCACATGTAAAATGGCTTCAGTGGGGACCAAACCAGGAATGTCTATTTACAAAGCGAACTGTCTAACCACTTCGCTATTTCTGCATTGCTATGTTTTGAGGTATATTCCTATTTAGCTCCTTGTGATGTGTAAGCTAGGTTGAGAAGAGCTGCACGACGCACACACCCACTCAGCTATGCTTAACCTTTATTGCGGACTGAAAAAAAAATGGTTGTGTTTTATTTTTGTAATGTAGGGGTATGCACATTGCTTTCTGCAACATTATCTGTGGGGGGGCTGTGCATTTCAAACAGTGATGACATGACAGGCTTTGCATTTGAGAGGTATGCTCCACGGACACTAACAGTGTCTGCCATACCTCTCAACTGTACAGATTTTCACAGAATATCCAGATTTTTGCCTTATATTTTTGGTCAATTTTTCATACAATTGTGGCTTTCTGGCAGAATAGTGGCAAAGCATTAAAGACTGCAATTAGTAAATAATGACAGACATTTGCGTTTTACACTTCATAGCCTTTGGGAAATTCATGCTAATCCAAAGCATGTCATTCTGTCGACTTTGTAAGTTTGTGAGAGCAATATCTCACATTTGTCCCTATTTGTCCCTTGTTTTATATGGCTTTGTCCAGATCTCTTGTGAGGTTGAGAGGTAGTGGTGCCCAAGGACACTCTCGCTATCTTTACATTGCCGTACGGCAATTATGGAGTGCAGGGGGCATGTGTATAGTGAGAGCACTGCTCTCAGACACACCCCCTGCACTCATGCACAGAACGGTGTCTGTATTAGAGTATGGCAGCACACCTTCATGAATATGCATGGCGTGCTGCCGTGCTGCATGGGAACAGTCCCTTCCATGTAAGAATAAGCTATTCTTGCACGCAAGTTTGCTGAATCCCAGGAACAGTTTCCAGTCCATATTGGATTTGTTATTAACAAATGTTACAAATTGTGTTATGGCTATAAGATCATTTTTGCCTTTAGGAAATTTAGACCATGTGGCTTTCCAGTTTTCCATTCCTAGGAAGAAATACATGTAAGTCTAAGATAAGCTATTACAATTTCATAAAACTGGATCATCTTGCTGTTAGTAAAGAATTTGATGAGAACTGTAGAAGGAAATTTGTTCCTCAGTGACACTACACTGTTGGGAGCTGTTTGAATGAACATGTTCAAAAATTTTAGATAACAGTGAGATAATCAATGGGATGAATGTTAGCTTTCTCTCACATCATGGTGAAATAATAACTTATTTAAAGCTGTGAAACAAAAAATGGAAGTATAAAATGTATAAAAGATATAGAATAAGGACATCAATCATGACCTTTAGTAAAATGTGAAAAAAATAATAATATATGCTATAAAGTAAGAAGCCAAAGCCAGATATGAAGAAAAAATATTATTAAGTAGTGGTGATAGTAAGCAATTTTACAAATATGTGAATAACATAAATGGCAGAAATACTTTTATTGGTCTTTTGCTAAATCATGTTTAAGCTGTAAGTGTTATTGCATATATAGCTAGAGTGGTAGGCCTTTGCCCACAGATTACTAAACAGATAGGTATATTATCCTTGAAAAAAATCCTAGTATCAGCATGAGGCTTGATGGTATCCCAGGAAACATTATAACTCACTTATTTGATTTTTTTGATAATACTACTTCTCATGTTGTTTGATACCATACTAACTGAAGGAATGAAACCACATTCTTGAAAACTAGCAAAAATTGTAATACCCTTTCATAGAGGAAACAGGCATGATTTGGTTAATAACTAGTAGCCTAATAGCTTGATATCACTCTTTGGGAAATGTTTGTTTATGATCTTTATTTGATTGTGAAAATAACTCTGGATTGAATGTAGAAATCACATTTACTAGTCTTGAAGATTTTTATAAGCTTAGCAATAGATCCTTTGATAAGTTAAAATGAGTCACTGCAGTTTATTTAGATCTGGCTAAAGACTTTAATAGTATCCCACTGTGTAATAACAAATAGTTTAGTAATTAGAAGTAAAGTAATATATTGTTGAATGAGTATATGCATGGTAACATGGCAAAGAGCAAAAGGTCAGGTTACTAGGACAACTTTCTGACTGATCTCATGCATATCCTGGAGTACCCCCTAGTGATCCATAGTGGACCTTTATTGTTATCCTATTTTCTTTCATATGGTCTTCTCTGTATCCTACTTCTGGTAAATATCGGTTACCAAATATGCTGATGACATTAAAATTTATGTCCTCATAGCAACTGCAGAAGGCTGTGCATCAATTAATGCCTTCTGACATATTTGGCTAAAGCATAATAACAGATTAAATCTAAATTATAGCAAATGTGGTGCAAGGATTTAAGATCCAGGTAAGACTGACTACACATTAATATCCATAATAATGCTGTTGGCAAGATAAATATTTATAAAGGTTTGATTATTATAATGTGAAAAATATGACCTTTAAAGAAAACACTGCTATAGAGTGATGGCTTGAAACTTTTCGCTCTCATTTTTAGGTGTATAATATCCAAATCCCCTGATCTTCAAACAAAGTTCTACACAGTGCACTATATGCAAGTTATAGAACATAAATCTATGTTTTGTTTATATTGTAAAGCTAATTTATTAAAATGTACAAAGAAAGGCTACTAGATGTATTTCTGCATTTCATAAGATATCTTTTTCAGAAATATTTAGCTTCTGGGTCTATATTCAGTCAGTTACCATTTCGTAAGGCATAGGCTATGCTTAGCCTTCAAAGTCCTTTATGATGAAGAACTGAGAATATTATTAGGTAAAGAGATATTAAACATTAATAAATCACTTATGGGTAGCAACCTTACCTATAAACTTTATATATGCAGTCCTGTTATAAGAAAAAGGTTTTTATCTCAAATCAGTTGTAAGGAGGTAGAATGATCTCCCAATGTCTCTCAGACCAGCACATCTATGGATATTTTTCAAAATACCATAGATTTATGGGCCAACCCTTTAATATATTCTATCAACCTGGAGTCTGCACTTTTTATAGAGCCCTTTATGGTCAGAGGTATAATAAAACTATGAAAATATGAAGGTGCATTGGTGCTCTCTGAAGAGATGTTTGAAGAAAGTAGAAATACAGAATACTGCAATTCTAAAAAATTCTGATGGCGTGCCAACACTGCAAAAAGGACTTCTACTCAAGGTATTGGGTACTACTCTAAAGAAGCTAGTGAGTTAACAGTTAATTTACAGGTCTGGTTTCATAAAGAACAGGGAGGGTCTTCAGAGGCCATATGTCATTATTTGCATACTAATCCAATCTGACAGGACCACCTAAGAGGAGACTGGGATCAAGCCAATGTGTCATATAACACATCCCAATATCCCTGTCCTGAAACACTGAGGTAATGCCAGACAAAGCTGATGCAGTTCCATAACATCCTATGTTAATAAATTGTATTATCTATGTAATTTGTAAATTGACCATTTATGAAGCCAGTCATCAATGAACAAGGAGAAGGCACACCAAGGAAGCTGTGATGCTATTACAGAGCATAATGAAGCACAGAACCCTTTCTTTGCATCTTATGGGTGTTGTGGAACATAATGATTATGCTAGTGGGCATGCTGGCTACAAAAGGAGAAAGGGATCAGTGTACCACATCTGGTTGACAGGAATGGCTCTACAGAGATACCCAGTCTCTGCAGAATGCTGCTAAGTCTAAAACATTGCCTGAGACAACACCATGGAGCTTGGTCATTTATCCTGGTTGTGATGTAACATATGCAAGCAACAGGGCTACAATTGTCAATGTGCACCCCCCCCAATTAAAGATTACAATGTTATCCTATAGGATAGATGGAACAAGTGTTTTGTGGGGGATTTGAATGCGTGACAACATGTTTTAATAAATGTATAAGTGTGTTGTATCTGACCATCTATATCTTTATAATGACCTTGATTCTCTCCTCATTCAACATATGTGGCATCAATTGCATTGGCATCAATATGGTTGCATTTATGGGTATATGGTGTGTGTGCGTGTGTGTGTGTGTGTGTGTGTGTGTGTGTGTGTGTGTGTGTGTGTGTGTGTGTGTGTGTGTGTGTTTGAGTACTCACCATAGTATTAGCTGTTTAACTAGCTGTATGAACTATGTCCTACTGTAACATGTGAAATGTAACTTGCAATTATTGTGGAGCTTTTCTCCCCGGGCCTCCACTGAAAATGGGCTCTTCTTGGCCCAGTGGACTTCCCCGGTCATCAAACTTAAATAAAATAAAATAAAAATAAATAAAAAAATTAGTGCTTTGTCAGCATTTCACACTATCACATCAACATTGCACTACCTAGAAGCATATTATACAATGGGTGTGAGAGAGGGGATGCTTGTGTGCATTAGTCTACTTTGTCCATTGGGAGGTGCTTTTCATCCATATGCACTTTCTGTAAGAGATAGCACAAGAACCATATCCACTTTGAGCAGGAGTACCCAAACTAGCCAACCATAATGTATTGTTTTGACAGCTGCCTTCTCATGAAAGAATATTATTTCTGGACCCCATGTGTGAAGGCAAGCACTGAAGGGAATATAAATCCCGCTATAGTCAACCAAAGTACCACCTGGGTATGTGTGGGACAGTGGTACAGTTCTTTGAGCCACTCCACTGCCCCATATAGATTTGCTGGTCACCATTAGAATGGTCTCTCAAGCTACACTACTGATGCCCAGCAGGTTCAAGAAAATAAATTTGCACACAAATCTGATTCAATAACCAATTCATCAAATGTGGCCTTGCCCTAAGAGCATAAAGGGGATATGCATTGCTACCATGGGTATGGGCAGCCAGTCTCTAAACCCAGACTAGGACTTTGCACTGTCCACTTACAAAAATGAGTCTTTGGTCTAGCACCCCTGCACCTTTTGCAACACTGTCTCTGTGAACCACAACTTCTTCCAGTGCTCCTTGTCTATGGTGATCTGCCTTTCAAACTAATTATTATTTTTACACACACACAAACACACATACACAATTACACATTTTTCTAGGAAAGTCTGGAAGGCTGGTAGAATTCTCCAAATCACCACAACTTTCTTCCTGACATGGTAGTACTGCAACCACTTTAGATATGGCCAGTGACCATATACAGCAGTTGCTCAACCACTCTTGATTTAGCCAAATATTAACAATAAAAATCAATATCTTTCTGGTAGCATACTCAGACAATATGGCCACTTAGAGGCAGATACCACAGATTTGTCAACTTGCAGTGACAAATAATACCCCTTCCTCAAATAATAAATAATAACACATACATAAATAATATATACCAGACATCAGATTTTAAAAGTTAATAAAGAAAACTGTACTTAGAGCAATAAAGAAATCAGGACATTGCTGATGCACATTAAATATGCAGAGGCCAAGGCAAGGTACAAATAATATAAAAATGTAATATAAAAATAACTTGTATTGTCAGGCTGTGGATTGCATTGCATAAGTGGAAATTCCTTAAGATTCCAAGAGCAGGCTAAGTTATTTCTTACACTTATTTCACTGAATTGCACTTCTGAAATGCTTATAATTGTGCTATGCAGTTAATCTACTATATTTTTTCACTGTTATAAAGCTTTTTTTAATTGTTTCACTGCATTTATGTACTGTTTTTAAGTGTTTTAACATTACTTAACTGTAAACTGCTTTTTCATACTGACAGTTGTATTTTCTGTTTGTGATTGCTCTGTCCGAACCTTTATGTGCATTTTTGTCTATTAAAAGCATTCTCTAGTCTGCTCCTTGATCTGTTTAAAACTTTTATTTAGTGGCTACAGCTAGGAACTGTAATAGTGTGCATTACTATAATTGTTTTTGTTTTATTTAAATTACTAAATTGTAAACTGCTTTTTCATACTGAGACTTGGATTTTCTATTTGTGGGTGTTCTTTCTATGCTTTTAAAGGGAGGTTTCTGTGTTCTGCTCAGGTGGCAAAATGTTGATAGAGGCCTGTTGTTTAGGCTGGAAGTTTTGTTTGTGTTTCTGGCAGCCATTTTCTGCTGATTGTCTTCATTATTGAGAGTAACAAGGCCTCCTGACCTTCTGTAGTACGAGTGATTGGGTAATAACAGGGGCTGAGGAGTAATCTGATCTTCCCAACTCTTCCATTCTTACTGCTATATAAACCCTGTGTCTTATAAAGGCTCTGCTTGTATTGTCAGGCTCTGGATTGCATTGCATAAGTAGAAATTCCTTAAGATTCCAAGAGCAGGCTAAGTTATTTCTTACACTTATTTCACTGAATTGCACTTCTGAAACGCTTATAATTGTGCTATACAGTTGATCTACTATATTTTTGCACTGTTATAAAGCTTTTTTATTGTTTCACTGCATTTATGTACTGTTTTAAAGTGTTTTAACATTACTTAACTGTAAACTGCTTTTTCATACTGAGAGTTGTATTTGCTGTTTGTGATTGCTCTGTCCGAACCTTTATGTGTATTTTTGTCTGTTAAAAGCATTCTTTAGTCTGCTCCTTGATCTGTTTAAAACTTTCATTTAGTGGCTACAGCTAGGAACTGTAATTTTTTCTCACCCACCCTCCCTAGTGTTGTGTGTTTTTATAGTTGGTGGCTTTGCAGTTGCCCGCCCATACTGTATGTTTGATCTGTGACACTCCTCCCAGTCTAGTGTCATTAGTTCACTCAATCTAATAGAGAACATTTGTGAAGGCCACCCCACTCAGATTCCTAATGTTGAATTAACTTCTGTTCCAGCTTTCTCCATTTCCACTTTACTGGAAAAAAAATTCTAAGCTTGCTTCCCCCCTTTCCTGTGGCAGGTCAGATACAGATTTGCTGTGTCCAGGACTGTTTGTGAGCTCCTAAGCCCCCCCCCCACCACTTAACTGGGGTTAAACTATTCCTGGCACCATAAAGTCTGTTTTTCAAAATTTCCCTTGCAAATAGCCAGCTTTTTAGTTTTAGCACTCATCTGTTTCTTTGATCTCAGCACTTGTTCAGAACTCATTGTAAGCACTAAATAAGTTACAAATTACTACAGCACTCAACTTTCCTCACTTGTCTAGAGGAAAACCGTTTTTAGTACTTAATAAATAAGCACCTATTCAGGCATGTCTAAAGGTCAGCTCCCGGTGTTTTCTCCTGTCTACCTGATGAATCTGGGCATCTTGAGACAATGCAGCAATTGCCTTATGTACACAGACAACCCTCTCCTCATATCACCCAACACTATGACCTGTAAGAGATGCACTTATATAGCCAAACTGGAAGCAAAGCTCTCTTTACCAAAGACAGGCCTAGACAGTCAAGAGGAGAAGGTAAACACTTGCACCACACCACACTCATCACATAGTCCCTCAAAACCTACACCACCAAAACACACACACAGAACCACAAAACACACACCTACATTCGTGGAGGCTCTCTGTATTAATCTGCCCAAACAACAGAGACCTCCAAAGCAGAAATGCAAGCAACATCCACCCCCCAACACAACCCAAATGACACATAGTCCACATACTCAGAGTGCCACTCAACTACAGCCCATAAGGCATAACGTACCCAACACTCTAGTCACAGGTGACTCTATAGTCAGGCACACTGATGTTCCACTCACCAGGCTAAACAAGGAAAAAGTTACTGTCAGCTGCCTGTCAGGTGCCAGGATCCGCCACATAATGCACACACTCAGGTCACTCCACAACAAGTACAAATATGACTCTGTCATTGTCCATGTTGCTGTGAATGACCTGAGACGTACCTCCCTGGACTACATGAAAAGAGACATGGAGGAGCTCTCTGATCTTGTAGCCCAGGCTGGTATGACCCTAGCCCTGAATAGCATCCTGCCATCATCCAGAATGACACCACAGTACAAAAACAAAATGATTAACTTTAACAATTGGCTAAGCTTCTGGTGTCATTCTAAGGGAATCCAGTACCTGTCTGCCTGGGATGACATGATCGACAGACCACACTGCTTTGCCAGAGATGGCCTGCACCTGTCGCCCTTGGGATTCCGGATACTGGCAAAGGCTCTTGCCACCCCTATAGTGCCTTTTTTAGGCAAGGTTCAAATGACAAATTCACCACTGTAACAGGTACAAGCAAGCAAAATCTGAGGGTAATGCTGCTCAATGCTAGAAGTCTAAACCTCAAAATGCACTCACTCGAGGCACTCCTTTAAATGGAGAACATTGACATCTGTGCAGTGACAGAGACCTGGTTCAAAGCTCCAGAGAGCACCCCTGCATTACCAGGCTATAATTCATACCACACCTTTCGGCCACCAAACCCGGACCGAAACACTAAAGGTGGAGGTGTGTCCATATTCATTAAGGATATCCACACCTCCAAGCTAGTTGCTCAGCATAATGCATCCGAGATTATCCAAGTTCAACTAACTCTGGGCAAAACCGCAATCCAGATTGTAGCTTGCTACAGACCCCCCCCCCATGCCCCAGGATTCCCACTCCTCTTTTCTTGATACACTGGAAAATATTAAGGAACAACCCAACACTCTAATAATGGGTGATTTCAACTACCCTACCATTAACTGGGAAAACTACTCATGTACCAACTCTTTTGCTCAACATTTTCTGGAAATCATCAATTCCAACACTTTTGGTCAACTTATCCACACCCCCACCAGAGGCAGCAATATCTTAGACTTGGTCATCACCAACATGGGTGACCGGTGTTCCACACCAGAGGTCAGCTCCTCGTTGATCAGATTCGACCACAAGCTAATCACCCTAGACATCCACATCCCGCTCCCACCCCCCCATTAGGAAAACAACCATAAAAAAATTCTCCAAAGCCAACTTCACACTTCTTAAGACAGAAGTGGCAAACTTCATTACACCCATGCAGATGGACAATAGAGGTATGACTGCTGAATCCTACACAAATGCACTTTATAAGCACTTACACAAGTGCATGGATCGTGCTATCCCTAACAGAACCAAGATGCTATCCTCCAAAAAAGGAAGCCAATCTGGTGGTTTTCTGCCATAAACCAACTCTACAACAGAAGAAAGAAACTGTTGCAAAAAAGAGTAAAATCCCACAATTGGAGGAACTCCCTGGTCAGCCTCAGTAAGAAGCTGAGATCCCTCATAAAATCCTCCAAAGCTAGTTATGAAAACAAAATTGCCACTGATTCTAAAGACAACCACAAAGTATTCTATAGCTATGTTAAAAATCTCAATGGCAACACTCAGATCTGCTCTGAGTTACAGCACAATGACACTGAATATACAGAACCAACTGATATTGCCAACATCCTGGTAGATAGGTTCAGTGCTAACTTTACCACCCTCTCACCCCCTAAAGGGCCCATCTTTATACTGGAAGAATGCAAAGTTCCTGTAATCACGGCTGCACAGGTAAAAACTTCACTCTCCCAAAGCCAAGAACACAGCATCCATGGGACCTGACAATATCCCAGGCTGCCTTCTACATAAACTACAGAATGAACTGGCACCCCACCTAAGTACCATGTTCAATCATAGCCTCACCTCAGGCTTTGTGCCCATTGAATAGCGCACCGTGACAGATATCCCACTCCACAAAGGGAGGGCCACAACAGACCCCGGGAACTACCGCCCCATTAGCCTGACGAGCCTCGTCTGCAAGGCCATGGAACGTATCATCATGGAACTCATAAACAAAGACATTGGAGATCTCCAAACCCTTGACCCCATACAGTTTGGGTTTGTAAAACGCAGATCATGTCTCCTAAACCTGATAGACTTCTTTGAAGTAGTCACCAAGGCCATGGATGAGGGTAAGGTGGTTCACACAGCCTATTTAGATCTCACCAAGGCGTTCAACACCATCCCCCACTCTGGAATTATAGATAAACTCACTAAACTAGGTATAAATCCCTATGTCACAAGATGGGTTGCCAACTGGCTTACTGAAAGAACCCACACTGTGAAAGTAGCAGACTCCAAATCAGACTTCAGACCAGTGACAAGTGGAGTACCACAGGGTTCAGTCCTGGGTCCTCTCCTGTTTGGTATCTACTTCTCTGAAGTACAGGCTAACACAGAAGGTCTTTGGCTAACTAAATTTGCAGATGACTGCAAACTAGGAGCCATAATTGAAACTCCTAATGATGTGGACATCCTACAAAAGGGCCTCACTGAGACAGATGCCTGGTGTCAAAGACATGGTCTCACGCTCACTGCCAAAAAGTGCATTGTCATCCCCTTTGGTAATTTCTGTACCCATGAACTACCACATAGGCGGTAGTCTACCTAACACCAAAAGTGTGATAAGAGAACTTGGGACACAGGTGGACAGTAGTCTCTCCTTTGATAATCACATCGCCAAAGTGGTCAGGAAATGCTTCTACGTGGCACACCTCATCACAAAAGGTTTCTCATCCAGGAAAAAAAGAGGTCATTGTTCCCCTCTACTCATCACTCATTAGACTCATTATAGAGTACAACGCCCCTTTTGGTATGTACCTCACAAGACATCTACAACAACTGGAAAGGCCGCAAAAATACCTCACAAAGAGGATTACTGGCCTCAAACAGATGCTTTACGCAGACCTTCTCAAAAATCTCCAGCTTTACTCCGTCGCATATCGCCTACTCAGAGGTGATCCCTGCCTACCATACAAAGCTCCACTTAAAGAAATCCCAATCCCTCCGAGCTACATGCTCTAGGGGCCTAAACCTTGTCACCACAATAAACAGAACATGCTGGAGGGATAGATTCCTGTCCCAGAGACTTCCCATACTCTGGAACAGACTACCTATCTATGTCAAACAGAGCTCCTCATTAGCACTCTTCAAGAAGAATCTTGATGATTGGATGGGTAATAGGAAATTCATCCCGGGGATCACTTCTGTGGCTCTGCTTGACAGGGGCACAGGAAAATTATTTTCTTGGGTGGCGAAAGCCAGGGTACATTTTTGGCTAGGCTTGTATAGGCCCTAGGGCCAATAGCCTAGTACCTACCTATGAACGTATGAACCTATAACAGTCCATTGTACAGACAGAAGACATATAGAAGAATCTGATATACAACTAATAAAGACATGCTGGCCCAAACTATTCTAAGTTAGTAAAGTTATACAAGGCAGAATTCAGACAGCAAATCTCCTTAGAAATACTCACTGTGATCTAATCAAGTCCAGACTGTCTTTGCATTGGCTTGAGTACTAACTATATATTCATCTCAGATCTTCCATTCTGTTCTGACAATACATCAGGGGGTTACATTAGATTTCATCACTTCTTTTTCACACATAAAAGATGAAATTCTGATGAAGTTTTCCGTTTTGTGGAAATGAAAGCGCTAAATAATACATTTTCTGAGGTTCACCTTTAACGTTTTTTTGGTGTTTTCTTGAATATATTCTTTGGGACTGAAGAGTCTGTTAAACCAACAGTTATTTTTCCTCAGTGCTTTGTGGGACAGCCTTCATTGGTTCCTGTACAACGGGGAGTCAGTGTGTTACTAGTATATTTATCTGTTTCCATTATTCATTCATTTTCTTAGTTTTGTAATTGTATTGTATTGCCCTTTTTCTTCCTAACTCCAATCCCATGTGACTTAATTACAAGCAATGAGGTCCTTACAGATAAACTGCAGAAAGTTACACTTTGCAGTTCATCTAAAAGTTTCATGCAATTTTTTTTCTTTCTTCTCATTTTTTCATCTTTGTTTTACAGAAGAAAGGCCACACATTCTCAAGAAGTAGAAAACGTGCATACTGCAGACTACAGAGCTTAAATATATATTTTCAAATGTACCAACAGTCTGAAATAAGAAGGAAAAATACATCCCTTTTTAAATTAGTTTCTTTATCATGGCATCACAGTAAGCAAGTAAGTAAATAGCATCTCATTTTAATTTTGTGGATGAATGTTACATGTTTAAAATTGGAGCCCACTACAAAGCATGCCTTTCCCTGTAGTTATACTCCACCTATTTATACATACCTTAAGGACTGAGGATATAATAGTTTTCTTTTGGCATCATTAATGGTATTAGCTCTTCACGTGAATTTATTGAGACTGTTACTACTCAAAGTGGACCAAATCTGTATGTACTCATAAATAAGCATTATGGGTAACTCTCCACCCTTGCTTTAGTCAGCATTTCTCATACTCCATGGTGCTGCAGCTGCTGCTGCATGAATCCAACAGGTGTATGAACTAGATAAAAGGAAGTGACACAATTTCCATGATTAATTCTGAAGAAGTCTGTTGTCTACTAGATAAAAGTGCATAACATTTGTATATTTCCAGTACAAAGCAGTCATCTTGTGGGTAGTGTGCTGACTGTCACTTTGTGGAAAATCTCTGCGTTGTACAATCTTTCTAGGTTCTTCAGTTTTAAAATTTCTTGAACTTACACATTGACGTAATGTAGCATGCTTTCATCTCATAGTGAAAAACCCACAGTCTTCCAAAGCAAAAATATACAATAAGCTTCAATATAAATTAAACAGCTTATTATAACATAGTACACAAATATAGCTACATTATATAAGTTAATATAAAATATTGGATCAGCAATAACTACAGCTATTAACCCCCCCCCCCCTCCCCTAAGCCTCCCTCTTTTGCCAGTTGTTTTCTGTGCTCTCTATTAACATTTGCTAACTTTGACTCCATGGCACAGGGGATGTATTTCTGGCTGCATCCCAGGTGACTGGTGTTCAACTAGTGACCCCAACACTGAAGAAGCTAGGCAGGGAGGGGAGAAGTGAAAAGGCATGTGCCAGGTCTATGTAGAACTAGCTCTCTGGAGTGCCCCAGATCTTCTGTAGGCAGGTTCTTTTCATCTTCCTTCCAGTATTCATGTAGACATTTACATTCCCAAAAACATATGTCCCTCTGTGCGTTTAACAGAGTTTATTTTTACAAACTCATCACTCTGGAGAATATAGTTGATACATATATGCAAGCTTGTGCAGAGTGAGAAAATGCATGTCCATAAGCTTCCACAAGTTAATCACCCAGTGCAGTGAACTCACACCTTCCATCAAGGCAGCTCTTAGTTGATCTCCCTCACTTTCTTATTTATCCCAGAATTACTAGGTTTACACTCTTCAGTAACAATAAGGTCCTCCACTAATTTATAAGTTCATGTGAGTCTGTCCCTTTACCTGTCATCACATCTGCCAGTTGGAAAGCAGACACATCGGGGCAGATCCATGTCCATTGTTTGCTTTTCAGTAAATGGTTTAGTTGTAAGGATTTGTCACAATTTGTCTTAGGTAACCCAAATGTTGCCACCAACACCAGAAATAAAAGCAAACTCTTTTGCTAAAGAGGCAAACTATCCTGAGCAGCCTGAGGAAACAAAAATTGCTTCATAATTCTTTAAGAAGGGGTTTAGCATATTTAAGCATCGTTTGGATAATATGAGGACAGGAGATTTCTTTTTTGAGTACAGTAAGATGATAGATCTTCACTACACTATATTGTCTAGTGTGCAAATGCTTTGACTTTATTTATGATACTTGAACACACACTTCCACCAAATCCCTGAAGTAAGTCCCACTTTTAATGCACTCGTTCTCCTATAAGCCAAGACAGATAATCAGATGTGCAGCAAACACATATAATTAGACTTTGACTACTAGTTGAACCCAAGTGAAAAGAACACCCACTCTAACCTTTGATAGGTACCAATGAACCTTCAATGTTTATAGCTCCCATGGCTGCAGCAACTTCTTAAAGACATTAACCACTATGCTTATAACATAGAGTGATTTGACTGTTAGAAGACTTCGCTGCAGGGGGAGAGACAACTGCTTGTATATTTCAAAATGAATTTTAGATTCCTCTATTTTCAGCTTATTATGGATTGCCCTGACCTCATGTGCTAAACTGCTGATATAGACTCCTAAATATTTTAGACTATTAGAGACCCAAATGAAGGGAAATCCACCGACTATTGAGCTAAATGCACTATAATTAATTTGAAGTACTACTGTTTTTGTTGAATTGATTGCATATCCTGTTAAGTGCCTAAAATCCAATTCAAACAAACGAAAAAATCATTACGTAATTTATAAATCATTTTTGCTGCAGCTAACCTTACCAGCAATGCTTGCTCTGAAATAAAATTAACATACTTAGCCAACAACAATGTTGTCATAATTGGGGGCCCTACTCCCCCTGATGAAATCACATTGATCCGGATGCACAACATTAAAGACTATTGTTTGGAGTCTAGTTGTCTAGATACTCCTAAGCAATTTATAGTTGCTACCAAGCAGAGATATGGGACAATATGAGCATATGCAATCTGTGTTTACCAGGTTTTCCTCTTCCAAAACTACAAAAAATTCTGCAGTCTTCTACGATGGAGAAATCCATTAAGAGACTTGAATGCCTATACATAGACAGACATTTTGGATAATTATATAATTAAATTACAATAAATTATATTAGTCAACCAATCGAGACCTGCATTTTTAACATGGGCCTTGGCCTCTTCATCCAAAATTGTAGATACAAATTCAGTGCCCTTACATACAGATACAAATTTTGGATTATTATATCATTAAAATTACAATACACAATGTTAATCAACCAATCTAGTTCAGGATTTGGACCCATTTGACCTGCATTTTTAATATGAGCCCTGACGTCTTCATCCAAAGTTGGAGATACAAATGTTTTCTTTACTTTGTAAGTTTGAGCTGGCAACCTAAAACTCTCAAAAAAAATCCTTAATCCTCCTTTTTTCAAAGCCCAAAGGATCTTGATAAATGTCCTGGTAATATTCCATTTTAGTATCTCTGACCTGTACTTCACTGTTCTGCGATTACTGAATTTAATATGAGTGACAGTGTGATCGGCTGAGCTGATTCTAAATCAAAGGAACAAAATCTGAACAGCACTACAGGAAAGAGATTTTGCAAGATCATCAGAGTTTTTCCAGCTGGATCACTATTTTGTTTTAACAAGCCCTGAACATTTGTCCTAAGTGCAGTATCTGAGCCATCTCACCTTCCATCCATGCCTGCTTGTGCATTAATAACATTCTAAGTCTGTCCTGTACAAGTGATAACTCTTGTTTCCCATTCTCTAGCTTGGGAACTGTCATCTCTTTCAACCTCAGATGAAGATGCCCTTTCAAAGCATTCCCTGGTACATAGGAAGGAGGATCCCCCTTAAATTTATGCCATGAAACAATGGCCATGATTCTGGAATCAGTTTATCTGGTTCCCATTACGTTGCCACATCTTTATTGACTGCTTCCTCCTAGGAATTAACTGCAGAAATAATGAATAATGATTTGACAAAACCACTGGGAATACCTTCTATCCATAAATCAAATCTTGCAGAGTTGTACCATAAAAAAGATCAGTCCAAGAATAACTCTTTTCTATATGTGAATAGTATATAAAGAAGAGTGGACCAAAGTTTAAAGATAGTACATTTTTCAACCAACAAAACTTGCTCAGAAATATTACTGAACTTCCTAAACAGGGCAGTGGATTTGTATTTATGGACTGCATTAACTAAAGTCCACCTCTAGAACAATCTTACCTACAATCCAATTCAAGAAGTTTAGGAAACTGTCCTAATACCCTTAGAAAAGAACCTGGAGGGACATAAATCAAACCGAATATTATAGGCATCTACCAGCTAGTGAACCTTGCGAGCTTCCCAGAATTCTCATTCTGTATTTCCTTTCACATTAATGCTGGACCCTATCTGCTTCAAATTAACAACCTCCATTGCTTATTAACATTGTAAGAATCACCAGTTATAAATTCAAAGCCATATTTCCCCTAATTTCTGGTGCTTCTTATGAGATATATACATCACTTGTAACATCAATATGTCATTTTTCAGATATCTTAGTATTGTGTTCTTTTTAAAAGGACTGTGGAGCACATTAATATTAACTGAACAGACTAGTATTTCACTCAGGTGATCATTTTACTCTTATATTTGGCTGACAATAATATCCCTAGCCTGTCAAATGTGTTGCACATTAAAAATTCCAATGGTAGAATAAACATCCCCTCAGGGAATCTCATTTTGTTTTGCAAAATAAATAGAAAATGTTGGTGGGACAAGTATATTTCTTAGAGAATGCCTATTCTAGGGAACTGTCTTCCAATCCACACAAGGTGAAGTACTTCTCTTACTCTATTTTATTTTATTTTTATTTTTTTATTTTACATTTGTTGACCGGGCTAGTCCAGCTGGATATATGTCCATTTTC
>NC_056741.1:383018141-383083141 GCF_019279795.1 Protopterus annectens
GTACCATTTCTTTGGTGATTTTGTGCCATTCATTTTTGTGATATCATTCCTTTACCTACTGCAAAATAGGAACATTACTTTACTCAGTTTGAATTTCTCCTCATGTTAATTGTTTTGGAAGTCCATGGTGTGCTATAAAGTTGATAGACTTCTCTATCACTTTGATTCCCTACTGTTTACTTGTGCATAACTGAAAGGGTGTCTGAGCATAAAGTCATATAGACTTTCTTTGCTTTTTTATTAAAAAAAGTGTCTGCAACCTTAAGCTTCAATTCTTATTGTCTGCCCCCTCCTACCCCCATCCCTAGATGGTTTTGATTTTGGATTATTGTTAATTATTTCTGGTGGCTTATGACTGATTATGAGAGTGAGCTTTGGCCATTTAAGTACAGACACAAGTGTTCATCACAGTTCCACACTGCTTCCAATTTTTTTTTTTTTTTTTTTTTTTTTTTTTAGTTTATGAGCATGATTCTCCTAATTGCTTGCATATTCCTATGGTTTTGAAATGGTCTTGGCATTTTAGTGCACCTAATCCATCTCGTATAGATCGTCTCTAACTGACTTTCTTTGCTTCGTTCTAAGTTAGGTACAATTTGGTCTAGCACTAGGCAATAATTTAACTTCTGTAGTGTGTCTGTCCATACCAGCTCTGTTCTTTTCTTGTTTAGTTTTTTCTTTGCAAATGATTCAGTAATGCTGGAGCAATTCTGTATAAGCTTGATACTGTAATTTGACAGTAGATTTGTATGGCAGCTGAGTTTTTATGTGATGGTACAGTTTTGAATGCATCAACCTTCACTGTGTTATAAAAATTTCTTTTTTTTTTTTTTTGAAAATAAAATCCCACAAATTTTCAATCTATCCTTATTAAACCTCACTTTTGTTTTGCTGAGTGTTACCATGTTTTCTGAATTACTTGGAATACATTCTCAGTCTAAAGGCATAAAGTGTATCTGTCTTAACACAAAAGTGTATGCCATCACCAAGCTTAAGATATTTTTTACCCCCTGTAAAACTTGGTCTATCATATTCTGAAAGCTGTCTGCAACATAATTTGCGTATAAATAGTTGCTTAAATTTCTTTAACATCTGATGAGCGGTAACAGAAGCAATGTTCCTACTGTCAGAGTGAATTTACAGTTACTAGTACCCTAATACTAAGTCTAGTTTGCTAAAAACTTTAGCATTATTCGACTGAAGGATTGTATCATGCATAATGTTTGTCATGAGTCTGTACACAGTTGTGTTTCCATTATCGTATTAGCAGGATATCCTAAATCTAATGGGTTCTTTGGTTTCAGTGGTATGAGCACCGGTGAAATTCAAGGTATTGGTCCACTGACTGTCTCTGTAATGTATGAATCTTCAAGTATGTTTTTTTTTTATCAGGCTTAGGTTGTATCTGTGTATACCTTACTCTCCATCAGTACAAAACAATGTTGGAACACAGTCCCCTTAATACAACAATTTAATATGTTCTTTCAATATGTGCCTGTCCTATCTGCTAAATTACTTTGTATGCACTCTGTACTTGAAAAGTATCTGATATATGTAACTAAAATCTTTTCAGACAAATTTTGACTTAGTGAAGTTTCCTTGCAGTAGTGTTCATTTCTGCAGAGAACTAACTTGGCAATGCTAACATTAAAATTAGGAGACAAGAAAATGGTCTGTGACCATAGATCTGATTAACTTATAATTACGTAAGCAGGATATCTTTGTCTATGATTCTGTTTCTGCGTCTTTACTACAGAACATTTTTCATTCAATGTAGTTTTCATTTATCATCAGACATTTATTGTTATATATGTCAAGGAGCATACCAAGCACTTGAATGTTAGATGGTCAGTGAGGGTGTCACGAAAGGAGGTACTGCCAGCACAGCTAGCTGGAATTTTGTAAATGATTATATGTCACTTGTGAATATCAAACTAATTTATACAAGATGCTGGTGTTACAACTGTATTAGAACTGTATGTCATATAAAATGCTTGTGTTACAAATGTATTAGAACTGTATGTCATGTGTATATCTAACTACGTGGTACAGATGTTTGTTTTGAAAAAGTATTTGTAAAGTGCTTGTGTTGAAATTTAACCACAATATGGCTACTGCAGAGAACAGAAATGTACATGCACTATTGTAACTGTTTAAATGTATATGTTTTACAGCGGAAACTGGAGAGTTAACTCCAGTCCAGCAAACTTTAGAAAAATATCTGAAATTAAATTATTTTATAGACTAGGCCTTAAAGTTATTATCTGACAGGTTTCAAGGCAGCTAGAGACACAAATTCTGGACTAGGAAGCTTTCTGTATTGTCTATGGGGTGAACTAATTACTAGTTTTGAAGTATAAAGGTATGCAATTGCTTTATGACTGCCAGCACTTGCCAAAGATCTGAGCAAAAGTCCTTGTATATGTATTTTTAAAGGTACGTGCTAAAGGCTGCCAGCTGCCAACAGTGGAGGGTGCATGAGAACTAGAAGTCAGATGACTAGAAGTTATGTTATCATGCAAGCTATCCCAGAATTAATATTTTAGATATTATTTTGAGAAATCTTTTAGTGAGACAGAGCATTCTGTAGTCTGTCTTGGACCTGACAACAAGAAGAAGAACCATTCACCAAATCATCTGGCTTGCTCTAATTCAGTAAGTAGGGAGTAGTAACTCTCTTAAATAGTCAGGAATATAGTGAAGCTTAGCTTAGATATTAAAACCAAGTCAAGGTACTCAGGAAAGATATCACCAGCAACAAGGATCCAGTTGAAGCAGTTTTTTAATAAAAAATAACACTCACATAAATGCATACACTTTAAAACAACAGCTGGTTTTAGTAAAACTGTGGTGCTTTTGCCATTTTTTTGTTTATTATTATCTCAGATATTGTTTTTCTTTATTTGTCTGAGCCTGTCCTATGATGTTATTTTAAATAATTCCTGTGATTTTAAACTCTGATGTCACTGTGAATATATATTTAGTATTGTCTTGTTCTTTTATTTTTTATCATTAAATATCTTTAAACCTTTCATAGTGGCTGATCTTTGGTAGTGATGTTTAAGTTTTGAGAGTACTTGCATATTTATTTGATGACACTGTGCGGCCCACTCCTAACAGCCTTGCTCTTGGTGAAACTACCATCTGTATTTATATTAATATTACACAGTAAGACTGGACACCCTTTGTTAAGGGCCGTGAAGTAGCTGATAAGGAGTGACTGGTGGCAGTGGTAACTACCTTATAGTCTGGGCAGAAGGGGGGCATAGCTAGTAAACCTGTGCCAGCCAATCCCAGGTGTGGATGTGTGTAAACTAAACCGCAAAGTGTGTCAGCTACTTGGGCAGGGACACAAAGAAATGGTTAGACAGAGAAGGTGCTGGAGTTCATGGCTTGGTCACTCAGCTGAGATCTCATCTGTATAGTTGTGCCAGTGGGGAGTCTAATTGGGGATCTGAAGGAAGAGGGAGAAGCCAGCCCCGGACTGACTGTAGTCTCTGTGTGCTCTTAAGAGAAATTGCACTTGATGCAGAGATCTGCATCTGGAAATATTGTGTGTGTACCTGTTTAACCTCTCAGTGAACATCCCCCACTAAAGCCAGTGGTAAGGATTGAGGTTCCTTGATTATTGATCCAGTGGTGGGTCATCACATATTTACTGGTGAGCAGTGGTGAGATAACCACATCCCAGAGGAAAATAAAAATATGTCAGTGAAACCTTGGTCTAGAGGCACCATGATCCAGGAATTTGCAGAGTTATTAAAAATACTAACACAATAGTCACTAAAATGTCAGTTTAATCACAGCTGATTCCACTGCCTCAATATGTAACCAGCTGAGTTTGGCTTATGAATCTATATCAAAACATTGCATTATTGTTGGTGAAATAGCACATAATCAATCATTAACAAACTTACAAGGATGCCATAGTATCCGATGATTTAGAGAAGAAGCCATGCTTATTATTTCCAGTGGCCAATAACAGAATTAAGCTTAACTTATTTTAGACGAGGTATCTTACAAAAATTCTGAAGATGGTCTCAACGAATCGTCTAGCCAGGGAGCTTGCATCAGCCATTGGATACATTCGCCAGAGCATCAGGCAGATGTGTGTAAATCTTGAGCCTGCACTCCCAGATTGGGGGGGGGCTTTGCCCAACACACCCCCTCTACACACATATATCAACACTATGATCACATCAGCATGGAGCAGAGGAAATCTCTGGGACATCAACAATTCATCTTCTCCTTTGAATAGCTGACTGGTCTCACACTAATGATTGTACAGTATGTACTACAAAAAAGAACTATTCACCAAGTAAAATACCACTTGCATGGTACCTCTCATTTCTTAAAGTATACAAACATTACTAGGAAGTAAACAAACCCATTAAGTACATCAATCCATTTCATACCTGTAAAACAAAACTTAAAACAAAACTCTGCTTTCCAGTTAAGTATAATATAGGAAAAATTCTGCTTTGACAGTAAATCAAGTAAATTTCCTCACTGTAACTACATGCCCAGTAAAACTTCTCATTATAGCCTTCCAGGCCACATCAATCATTTGCACAAATCATTTTCAGGCTTATAATATCTTATTTTGCCATGAAGTTCCCCTTTTCAAATACTCAACAGCGAGTCTTCCCCACTAAGCTTTTATATTCCAAGCTGCACACAATGCTTAATGAAATATATTCTTTTCCTGAATAAAATTCACATAGCAGACTGCATACAGCACTAAACAGGAACCCTTTTCTTCTCAGTAAAACTCTTTAAGTTATAACAACGTGAGCTGTTTCCTGTGGACCTCTCTTGAAATCTCACAAGCTCTGAATGAACTCCTCTACCATCAAACTCAAACTTAAAAAAAAAAACTCTCAAAACTCAACTCTCACTAAACTTCCAAAACAACATATATTCCTTGTGCATGTGGGTTTATATACAGATACACTGTAGATATAGATATATAGATATATAGATATCGATATAGGTATAGATAAGGCACTCAAATGAATGAGGTTGCAGGTGGCAACACTGACTCTTGGTAACGCCTGACAGGGAATGTTCAAATGAACCAACTGCTTTAGTCATCAACTGTGGTGCACAGTATTCTCTAGAGTAGAGACCACAGACTACAGTCTGCATGCGGTATCAGGGCTAGCCACTCAGTGGTGTAAAATATGTCCCCAGGTGATTTGGTCACATTGAATAATGACGCCAAAAAGGTACATGAATATCTGCTGGTGATAAATGGGTTGAGGACTTGATTGATCTATTCCAACCTACACCGGGATCCCTTGCAAATGGTATCAGGGGTCCACATGATACTTGTAAAGGACCAATATTTCAAAATTAGTATGCCACCCCAACACACACACTTATGATAATCCACTCATAAAAAGTAGAGAAACTACTTAACAGCCTTAGTCATTTGATAACATACATAATTACCACAGCTCAACTCCACTCATAAAAACTTATGAAAATGACTTACAGCCCTAGACATTTGGCAACTTATGTAATTAGTACAACCAAATGAACTCAATGGGGAAAAAGTAATTTCTCAGTGAAGAATTCTTCAATTCACTGGAACTGTACAGCAATAGTTGCTGAAGATATGTGGTCAAAAATGCAGTGTACTGCATTTTGATTCTGATAAAAAAATTATATTGCTCACACAAGCATTGCTAGGATCATAAGCAAACAACTGAAACAGATTGTATGTGCTTCACAAAAACAAACATATCAAATGGAAGCAACATGCAACATTTTTTTTGCTGATAAAAAGCTCAGTCACATTACTTTCACAACTGCTGCCAGACGAAGTAGCAGATAAATTATTTTTTTACCCAGTCTGTACTGAAATTTTATTGATTTGCAGTTTATGGTCATGAGAATGTAATATCTCTCTTTGTATCGCTGTCACAATTTGCAGCCAACTCATAAAGTGACCCTGTTGACAGTCATTGTTATCCGTGGAGTTTACAAATAAAAGGAAGAAACAGAAGTAGGTTACCAGGTCTTTCTTCCCAATTACACTCATAACATACTTTTTACAAGATTATTACATGGTTTTTAAAAGATTATAGGGAAGCAATACATGGCACTTTCACTTGATAAAAAAGCTTACATTGCTTTCACAAGTGCTGCCAAAAACTTTACCAATGACTGAAGTTAATTTCATATGATTCAAACAAAACAGATTATCACAGGCTAGGGAAGCAACATACAGCATGCAGACTTGGTAACAAAATCAGTTGAGGTCCTTTCCCAATCACTGTCAGGAGTATTATCCTACAAATGAAACTGATTCTACCCATACCAAGTTGAAACATTCTTTCTTTGTACTTTATGATCATGGGGAAGCAATATATATATATATATATATATATATATATATATATATATATATATATATATATATATATATATATATATATCAGTTTAAAATTATCTCAGGGAAGGAACATACACCATTTTGTTTTGATTGTAAATGATACTGCTTTTTCAAGTACTGGAATAAAAACTAGAAGAAAATAATTTTCACGATTCTGAGAAAAACATTATTATGGGGAAGCAATATACAGTACTTTTTATTTGACTAAAAACTGAGTCATTGCTTTTCTAAGAACTATCACAAGTGCTGTAGAACAGCTGAGACTGGTTTTACCTGAGCCAGCCTGAAATATTCTTCCTTTGCTGTTTATTGTCAGGGGAAGACAACATTCGCCATTTTAAAAATATCATGTGAAAGCAGCATACAGCATTAGACTCTTGATAAAAATGTGAAACTGAACAAGGATGTTGAAAAGTAGTTGTATGGCTGAATTAAACAGAGAGTTGTACCCTGGTTGTGTAGAGGTGTCTTGCTTGCTAAACAGGTAACAGATTGTTAGTGGGGAAGAAAATGGTGGCAGCTTTTCCTTTGATTTATCACAGCAAGGCACAGCTCCTTGTCATTATTATTTTCTATATTACATGATCCAATACGTGAACAGTATAAAGAGTTTATTTTACTTGGAGGCTACTTTCTGACAATTCATGTGTGATTTGAGTGTGCTCTTCACTGTTAGCATTGCTGTTAGTGCCACTCTGTCATCAGACTGAGCCATATAAACTGTGTCCTCAGCAGCAGCTGTTGGCAATCCCCTGACATCAGGCATGTTCCAGCTTATTGTGATGAATGCATGGACGCATACATGCCTTAAGTAGGACATTGTTACTGTTGCTGCTCCAATGTCCCTGAATGACATATATGAATATATAACCAACAAAAACATGAACAATCTGAAAGAAAACTAATAACAAAATGTAGAGATACCAAATGCTATAAGCCATGAAAATAAATAGTGCAGATGCCAGTAAGTTGTACAAAAGGCAAGAACTTTAATTCATTTTTAAGCTCTTTTGTCACTATGCAAAGAGACTTCATCAGAACCAATACATAACCAGTTCTCCATCAATGTATAGTCCCCACAAATAAATTGGCCCCATTTTATTAGTGGGACTATTAACTGATGGAGACGTGTCTTATGTATTTGTTCTGATGAAGTCCCTTTGTATAGGGATGAAAGTGCTTAACAATGAATTAAAGTTCTTGCCTTTTGTACAATTTACTGACTACTCTATCTTTGAATAAATGTTTATCTGAGTAAACCATTCACAGTTGCAAGTCACTGCCCTACAGGAATGTATATGCTACTACTTACCTGATGCATTTTCTGCAGACAGTTAAGCAGTCTTCACCAGCCCACCTCTCACATCCAAGCCACCGCTAGGTATGAGGGTTCACTTACCTTCCCTGGTATAGAATATGAGGAATTCCTCCACTTCCAGGAGACACCGATATGTTGGTTGGTCAGCCACTGTAGTCAACCTTTTCTGGCAACTTCCTGTGCCTTGGTTTTAGAGTATAGTAACAAATTAGTGATCCTGTGACTCATTTGTGCTGTTGTCTTATTATGGCTGCCCCTGCATTGACACCCTTTACAAGTCCCTGCCGCACCTGGTCACAGAAGGTCTAGTCTGCTTCACCCTTCTTAAGGATATGCATGTCATGTCTGTATAGGGTCTGTAGCAGAATTTATGTCTCCTGCGAGGTGAACTTTTCCAGCTTTTGCCGTTCTTCACTGCCATGGCAACATGTGCACACCTGTGGGTTACATATGTGGATCAGTCTGTGAATACCTGACTATTTGTAACAGCCAGCATTTGGCTCAGTACTGTTTTCAGCCCCCATACAGTGAACATAGCCCTGTGTATTTGTATAGTGTAATCACTCTGAAAATGTGTTATAGTGCAGCAGTAGGTGGAACATTAGCCATCATACTGTTCATTTGATATGTGCTGGTACCACAGCTGATGTCTGAAATAGTGCAGACCCTATTCCTTCTGTAACATGTCTTGTAGTCTGTGTGCATATGGAACACTGTTATAACACCTACACAGAAGGACAGTGACGAGACCTGTGTTCCATGTGCCCTTCCAAGTTGAGCCCCCCCAATAGGACTGCATTCTTCTGTAACATGGCAGGTTGTGCACCCTCACCAGGATTGCAAATTGTGCTGGCCTGTCACTTATACTAAATCAACTTCAGCTCACACACAAGAAGTTCTGCAAGCTCACACACCAGCAGTCCTGCAAGCTATCATGCCTTCTCCTATGATGCTCTTTGAGGTTGCCCCCCAACATGTAATTTCTTGTTATGCCCTGTGCAATGCTACTCCATGCACTCCTTTGCACTGTTACTGTGTCTTTTGCTTCCTTTTACCCTTGTATGGTGATCACAGTCATGAGATCTCATGTCTGCCGTCATTTTGCCTATATGGCAGTATACCTCTTTCACATCTACTATATTCTGAGTATCTAAGTTGCTCACCACAAATGTGTTTTCCCAAAATATGATGACTGTCACGTTTATTGTGCTAAAATGGGCCTTGGGGTGTAGCAATTATGCTACTGAGTTGATTCTGCATGAACATCTCTGAACTGTTCCTGTAACACAATGTGCTATTAGGCATAATCTACACTATGTTGCTACTATGTACCTGTTCCTTTGCTGAGGTGTAATGTATGGTGAGTGAGAGTGCACAGCAACTCTGAAGCCTGTCCAGTTTATTGCATCATTCTACTGACCATTTGCATAACACTACTCAACATCCATTGTGCTACCTTGCTGCCAGTCAATGTGCATCTTGTGGTGTCTATTACATAAACCTGTGTACTCCAGGCTACTATATTTTCTCTTGGATTAGATCTAGAGAGACAACATGGCCTCAACAGGCACTGAGCCTGGTTAGGCATCCACATGATGCATTATATAAGATCTTCCTTCACCTTTTGTGCAGGGATCATAGAGAGTCCTGATGGTGGAGTATGATTGCTCCTTTCACAAATTTGGTTTCTGGAACCAGCTTGCAAAGGCACTGAGCATATGCTACTGTTATTACTCTGTCTGGTGAATAGTGCAGGCACAAATATAGTGGCCTTTGAGGGTACCAGCCAGACCTTCTCTGCCAAAGGAAAAACAATTTTAGGGAGAGAGAAACACCTTAATATTGCAAGCTTTATGTCCTTGCTTTGGCACTGTACATTATGCATAACACTTGCAGCTGTAATTGCCTTCTGTTGCCAGGGATATGGGCTGATGATTATTTTGGGGGGATTCAATAAAGCCTACATGGTCATTTTTCACTTGTGCTTGTAGTGGAGTGATGAGCACACAGTCATGAATACTTTTGGATTCAGTAAACTCCGTGTAATAGCATTCTTTCATGCGTAAACAAGGTAAATACCATGATATGGTAATTACAGCATAAGTAGCTGAATTGTATGCTAATCAAGCAAAGCAACACAGTAGAGTGATTCATCAAGGTCTAAAGCAACTGTGTGGAATCCATGCTGGTGTTCCCCATGTGTTCAAAAACTTTTCAAATACAGCCACAGAAAAGAGTCTACACAGACAGAAGAGCAAGTAAATGTTAGATTTGTACAGAACTGACCTTAACATGTGACAGCAGACACATAATTCCAGTTCTATACAGGGTGAATGCAACAAAAGGAGAGTAACTATAGCAACATATCCTTTTTAAGTGCCATGACACAAATTTAGCTTCACTCCCCCACCCCCAAATGAATAATACACTTGTAACTAATGCAGACAGCTAAAAGTATAAACCCATGAAACAGACTAGTCAAAGTGGTATGTAAGCATATGCAGTATGTAGCTGATAAAATATAGGCATAATGTCTCAAAAACAGTACTCCACTGTGCAGATATATGGCAAAGTAATACCCTACCTTGCATGTCCAACATTTGGCTCCCCTTCAGTTTTCCTGGCTACATGGTTGCCAGCCATGTAGATTCAGGGCTGTCAACACGATGAAGATGCAAATGAGGTCTCAACTCATTAGAATTGCTGAATCCCAATAAAT
The DNA here is from genome assembly GCF_019279795.1 of Protopterus annectens. NCBI lineage: Eukaryota > Metazoa > Chordata > Ceratodontiformes > Protopteridae > Protopterus > Protopterus annectens. The sequence goes on from NC_056741.1 coordinate 383,028,579, forward strand.
TAGAAATGTGTAGGGATGCTCGCATCATGTAAGCACTCCCTCAGCGTTTGTTTTTAATGAATGGCAGCAGTGAATGATGACATCAGGGGGGTATGTCAAGTTAGACTACAGAGGTGTACATGTAGGTCTGTGAAGGATGAAAATGCAGGTAAGCAGTGCACAATCCACAAGTTCTGTTTCATTGAGATGCAACCTCCTTTTCATTTGTTGGCAAAATGTGTCATCTCTGTCCTCTTTAAGTACTTTTTTATTATTTTAGTCATTGTTTGTGCGATAATGCACAGCAAACAGAGGAATGAATGGCAGGTTTCCCGTTGCTTGTCATGTAACTATTCCTGTGGCAGCACATGTATGTGTAGGGCTGGAGTATAGATGGTCCTGCATTCTAGTACAGGGTGGCAACCTTTCCTTCACTTTTTGTGCTCCATGTTTACACAATATCATGGGAATGGAAGAATGTAATTCCAATTTTGCCTGTGTTTACCTTATTTATGTGGAGGTGTGTGAAGGTGCGCAGAGGTATGCGGAGGTATGCATAATGCACTAATGAGCAAGCAGCAAGTGTGTTTAATATATGCATGTTAATGAACCAATCCATTGGAGCTATTCAACAGGCTATAAAGCATCCATGTAGACTCCATACTGTTGTTTCCTGCATACTTCCATACTACTGGAGTACAGACATGGAAAATATACAGAGGCACAATGCTAGGAGTTGCTGCTTTAATTCATCTGTTTGTGCTAGAGGCTGAAGCAAATGGTGCTGCTGCTGATGCCAATAGGCCTAGGGCAAGAAGGAGAAGGGTTTTCAGGCCCCAGGTAACTTTTCAGATGCTACATGACCTGGATATTGTAGAGCGCTACAGGCTGGACAGGGACTCACTACAAGAACTCTGTGATCTCTGCTGCCCTCAAATCAGAGCAATAGCCAACCGAGGGGAACCCATCCCAGTGGAAACTAAGGCATGTCTAGCTCTTAGAATCTTAGCTACAGATACCTTTCAAAGACCAGCTGGGGACATGATGGGTGTGTCACAGGCTTCAGCATCCAGGATCCTCCACCAATTCCTGGATGCTATGCTTATACATGCCAGTGAGCACATATGTTTTCCCTGTAGTTCTGAGGAGAAGGCCAGAAATATGCAACAGTTCTACAATGTAGCACACTACCCCGAAGTACTGGGTGCCATAGATTGCATGTACATATTAAGGTACCACCTGGTGAGCAGGGTAGAATCTACATTAACTACAAGGGATAGCACTCCATCAACTACCAAGTCATGTGTAATGCCCAGGGAATTATCTTGAATGTGTGTCCTGGCAATCCTAGCAGTTATCATGCCTCCCACATTTGGCACACATCACAGCTGTACCAGATGTTTGCTAGGGGGACATTCCACAGGGCCATTTACTGGGAGGATGCTGGCTACGTACTGGAACCTTGGTTGATGACACCCATCAGAAGTGCACACACAGCCATGGAGGAATGACATAATGAAGCATGCACTCAAAATAGAAACATGATAAAGCGCCTGTTTGGGCTGCTGAAGTCACGGTTCTGGTGCATAGATACATCTAGTGGAGCCCTACAGTATAATCCATGCACATGTACACAAATCTTCACAGTATGTGCTATGCTACACAATATGATCCTGTGGAAACAGCTGCAGCAGGATCAGCAATTTGAAGGGACACACATCCTCCCCACCAATACCTGCATCACCATGACCACAGTCAGAGGAGGAATCATAGAGGAACCACCAGCTGTTGTTCCTGTAGGCAGACGTAGGTGTGTTCAGTATGCCTTTGCTTTGGCTAAGAGACAATGCATAGCACATTCACTGACCACCTAGGTGCCTAATACTTTTCTCCTACTCACATACATATAGCAAAATTGATGCCAGGCAACTCACACAATCTTTACCTTCCCATGTATTGGCTGTGTACTGCTTGCATTAGACAAAGTCAGCCCCGAACAAAAACTGTGTCAGTTGCTGCATTTGCAAGATAAATCCTGAACTTAAAGTATATTCTTTAATAATATTACGGCATATCCTTGTATATCTTAACTTGGTACAGTAATGAAGTAAATAGTGGTGGATTTGTACAGAAAGTACCTTAACATGTGACAGCAGAGACTTATTGTACTTATATGTGTCCATTAGTAAGTTGTAGGGCTCAGGTATCAAAGATTTACACAGTCATACCTCTCAAAAGTACTGATGATCACTGCATGCCCTCAGTTTAGCACCATACATACCTTGTAGTAAATCATTAAAGAGAGAAGTTAGACAGTAATGATGCACATTGCAGTTTCTGACTTCACAACCCTTCCCAAGATCAAACAATAGGCATGATGCAGAACAAAGAGAGTAACAAGAGCATCATATCCTTGTTTGTGACATAGCAGTAACTCACCTTTGCCCCCCTCCCAAAAAAAAGAACAGGCTATACTTGTTTGTGTCATAACAGTAACTGAGCTTTGTCTCCCCCCAAAAGAACAGAGTACCCTTGTCTGTGCCATAGCTTACACACTGCATGCCCCACACTACTGGTAGATAAGTGATGTACTAACAAGAAACAGAAATGTAAGACAGCTGTATATTTGCAAGCATAATCATAACAGGCTGTGTGATCACTAAGTGCACTACATCTAAATATAATAAAGATAATTAAATGTACAAATAGCAGCTGATGGTTTGACATCAGTGTACTTTCTATTGCAGTTGGTTGTGTGAATAATGAGTTCAGTTCTTTGCTGCAAAGCAGTTTGCATGGCAAAAAAGAATAAGGCATCCATCCTGTTTTCTGAAGCTGCACTGGTATGAGAGTTCAAATCCAGAACTGTGTAGAAATATCTAATGTGTACTAACATTTTCTACTGTGTATGTCATACATTGCTTTTCCTCATTTCACGTCTCCCTTTTTTGTCTTATTTTTAATTTGACTTTTTGCAGGATGTGCCATGCAGCACAAATAGTGAAGCCAGAGAACAAATAAATTTCTGGTTTGGCTGTGCTTATCTGGTTTGCGCGAAGCACAGCATTGCAGAAACAGGGAAAATGGACCACCTAGGAACTAGACAGCCAAAACTAGAAACCAGATACATTCAATTAATGCTCTTGACCATCGCAAAAACCTGGCCTGGAGTGCAGATGGTACTGGGTTCTAGTACAGAAGGTACAACATTTATTTTGCTGCTGTGACATTGCAGCAATGAAGTGCAACATAGACAACTGTTTCCTCAACCTTCTTGTGGCAATAGCTGTAAGTGTAGGACTGGCATACACATGGTCCTGGGTTTGAATACAGCATATTCCATACACTATTACTTTTATTGATTTAGTAATCTATGTATTATCACATTTATCACATTTATGATCAAATGTGTGACTGTGGGTATACTGTGTAATATAGTCCTGTAAATATATTCATGCTATCTGGATTGGCATGGCTTTCACTTTTGCAACAACATATAACTCAATGCTAGAAGTCTAAACCTCAAAATGCACTTTCTCGAGGCACTCCTAAAACTGGAGAACATCAATATCTGTGCAGTAACTGAGACCTGGTTCAAGGCTCCAGAGAGCACCCCTGCAATACCAGGCTACAACTCTTACCACACTTTTCGGCCACCAAACCAGGACCAAAACACTAAAGATGGAGGAGTGTCAATATTCACCAAGGATATTCGCACCACCAGGCTAGTTGCCCAACACAATGCATCTGAAATTCTCCAGGTGCAACTAACACTAGGTAAGACTGCAATCCAAATTGTAGCTTGCTACAGATTCCCCACCATACCCCAAGATTCTCACTACACCTTTCTAAACATACTGAAAAATATTAAGATACAACCAAACACCCTAATACTGGGTGATTTTAACTACCCTGCCATTAACTGGGAAAACTACTCATGTACCAACACCTTTGCCCAACGGTTCTTGGCATTCATAAATTCCAACGCCCTGGATCAACTAATCCATAGTCCCACCAGCGGCTCCAATATCCTAGACCTGGTCATTACCAACATGGGAAATCGATGCTCCAAACCTATGCTCACCCCCTCATTAGTGAGGTCTGACCATAAGCTAATCACCCTTAACATCCACATCCCACCCCCACTCCCCAGCAGGGAAACCTCCATAAAAAACTTCTCCAAAGCCAACTTCATGCTACTCAAGTCAGAAGTGACAAACTTCATGACACCCATGCAGACGGGAACTGAAAGTTCAACTGCTGAATCCTACATTAAGGCACTGTACGAGCACATCCACTCATGCATGAATCATGCCATCCCAAACAGAACCAAGATGCTCTCATCCAAAAAAAGGAAGTCAATCTGGTGGTCCCCTGCCATAAGAAAACTTTACAACAAAAGGAAGAAACTGTTGCAGAAAAGAGGAAAATCCCAGGATGCAAAAATCTCCCTTACCAGCCTCAGTAAGAAACTCAGATCCCTCATAAAATCCTCCAAAGCTAGTTACGAAAATAAAATTGCCAAAGATTCCAAAAACAACCACAAGGCATTCTATAACTATGTCAAGAATCTAAATGGCAATGCTCAGATCTGCTCTGAGCTAAAACAGAATAGCATTAAATATACTGATCCCAAGGATATTGCCAATATCCTGGCAGATCGATTCAGTGCCAACTTCACCCCCCTCTCACCCCCTAAATGGCCCATCTCAATACCGGAAGATTGCCAAATTCCGGTAATAACAGCCACACAGGTAAAAAACGCACTCTTCAAAGCTAAAAATATAGCATCCATGGGACCAGATGACATCCTGGGCTGTGTACTACATGGACTACAATATGAACTGGCACCTCACCTAAGTGTTATGTTTAATCATAGCCTCACCTCAGGTTTTGTGCCCACTGAGTGGTGCACAGCTACAGTTATCCCACTCCACAAGGGAGGATCCACCTTGGATCATGGAAATTACCATCCCATCAGTCTGACCAGACTTATTTGCAAGGCCATGGAGTGTATTATCATGGAACTTATAAACAAAGACATTGGCAACCTTCAAACACTGGACCCCACCCAGTCTGGGTTCGTGAAGGGCCGATCTTGTCTGCTGAACCTGCTTGACTTCTTCGAATCACTCCAGAGCCATGGACAAGGGTAAGGTGATCCACACAGCCTATCTAGACCTTGCCAAGGCCTTTGACACCATCCCCCACTCTGGAATCATAGATAAACTTACTAAGCTGGGCATTAATCCCTACATCACCCAATGGTTGACAACTGGCTTGCTGATAGAACCCACACTGTAAAAGTAGCCGACTCCAAATCCAGGTCCAGACAAATGACAAGTGGAGTACCTCAGGGTTCAGTCCTGGGACCGCTCTTGTTTGGCATCTACCTCTCTAAAGTACAGGCCAACACTAAGGGACTCTGGCTAACAAAGTTTGCAGATGACTGCAAACTGGAAGCCATTATTGAATCCCCAAATGATGTGGATACTCTACAAAAGGGCCTTACAGAAACAGATGATTGGTGCCAGAGCCATGGGCTCAAGCTCAATTATCCCCTTTGGGAAAAAACCTGTACCCATGAATTACCATATAGGTGGCAGTACACTAAACACCGAAAGTGTGATAAGACACTTAGGGACACAGGTGGACAGTGGTCTCACTTTTGATAACCACATCGCCACAACAGTCAGGAAATCTTTCTATGTGGCACACTTCATCACTAAGGGATTTTCATCCAGAAAAAAGGAGGTCATTGTCTCACTGTAGTTATCCCTCATTAGACCCATTATAGAATACAATGCCCCATTTGGTATGTACCTCTCAAGACATCTGCAACAACTGGAAAGGCTGCAAAAAGAATCACAGGCCTAATGCAGATGCCCTACGCTGGCCACCTTAAAAAACTCCAGCTATACTCTGTCGCATATCATCTACTCAGAGGTGATCTCTGCTTAACATACAAGGCCATGTCAAACCCAGAGCTGTTGGACATGTTACACCTAAAGAAATCCCAATCCCTCAGAGCCACATGCTCCAGGGATCTAAACCTTGTCATCACAATAAACAAAACATGCTTGAGGGATAGGTTCCTGACCCAGAGACTCACCAGACTCTGGAATAGATTGCCCATACATGTCAAGCAGAGTGCCTCTTTGGCCCTCTTCAAAAGGAACCTTGACGATTGGATGGGAGAAAGGAAATTCACCCCGGGGATCACGTCAGTTGCCCTGCTAGACAGGGGTCCAGGGAACTAAATAGTGTGGGAAGAAATAGCCAGGGAATTGCTATGGCTAGGCTTGTATAGGCCGTAGGGCTGATAGCCTAGTACCAACCTATGAACTTATACACAACTGCCTGTACATGCAATAACCCTGAAATACTAACTGTTAAATGTTAGCAATGCATCTCGTGTTTGCATGCTGTGTACCTACATGCAAACAGGTGCATCTCGCATGCATGTACACTTTGTTAACCATTGCTCGAATCTGCTGCTCACTGCTCTATAGAATTGTATATATGATGTTTTATTATCGGTGTTTGTTGTCTATTTCCTTTGCATGACATGAAATTACATATGTAAACATTACAAACTGAGGGCCCTCTCTAACAAAATATCACATATTTACAATACATCCATCTGTTGCAATGCCCCCAAGTACTGCAATCCTCATGTCTCAGCACTTGTTCCACACATATATCAATAACAGTACAAAATGTAATATCAAATGTGTGCTATGCAATGCACATCAGTTTGGTAACATGCAGAACTACAACTATTGACCCATATGCCTAAAACACTTACCTGAAAGAATAGGGAAGGAATTAGCATGGACCATATCCACTGGGACATAGGTGACCTTCAACACTCTACCCATTTTGTTTTTGTCAAGGGTACATCTTGCTTACTGAACCTTGTGGGCTTCTTGGATACTGAACCAACAGACCTGGATGAGGGATAACAGGACTTGCAACCTATGTTGACTTTTCCAAGGCCTTTGACACTATCCCCCATTCATGTGTCATAGTGAAGATCTCCCATGTGGGAATTAAGCCATACAGGGATAGGCAACTGGCTAACTGACACAACACACACTCTCAAAGTTGGGGACTGCACCTCCACCGGTAACCAATTACCATTAGAATACCACACGGATCTGTGCTGGGCCCTCAACTGTTTGAAAAGTACTTCCCTGAAGCACAGGCAATGGTAGATGGCCTGTGGTTTACCAAGTGTGCAGATGACTGGTAACTGGACGCACTAATATAGAGTTCCCCAATAATGGTAACACACACAAATGATTGGTGCCAAACCCATGGACTAAATCTTAAAGCATACAATGGCTCATTTTCCCTTTTGGCAATGAAGTACCCCTGCTAATTATGATATACATAGCACAGCTCTAAGCTCAAACACAATGTTGTGAGACTTGGGAACATGTGTTGATAGCAAGCTAAACTTTCATCACTATTTGTCATTAGTGATGACACGCACATTCTGTATTGTGCACATCATACATAGTGCCATCACATCCAAGACCAGGGTGGTCATACCTCTGCTGTTCTCTGCCATTATCAGACCACTAATTGAATACAATGCTCCCTCCTGTCTGTACTTCACCAGACACCTGCATCAGTTGGAGAAAACACAGGGTTCTGCCTGGGAGAATCCAGGAAATCCAAACATGATATACATGGAAAGAATAAAAGACATGTCAGTGTACTCAGTATCATGCTGAAAGGTGACCTATGCCTGTCCTACATAGCAGTCTCAGACCATGCCCTACTGGAAATGCTGCACATCTGCAAATCAAATGGGATAAGAATAACTGACCCAGTGTTTTCAACCTAGCCTGTGACATAAACAGAACATTCTGAGGAGACAGATTTATCTCCCAATGACTCACACTCTTCTGTAATAGGCTCCCACTGCATGTGAATCAATGCTCCTCAATGGCCCTGTTCATGCGCAACTTTGACTACTGGTTGTGTGATTGTAAAGTCACCTCTGGGTGGCACCTATATCCCTCATGGAAAGAGCCAGTTGGTGCTACTCACAAAATCCCTCAACAACCATCCAACTATGCTCAATAAGGATACTTGTGTTTTTACACAGCTAGGCTTCTAAACACCTTAGGGCCATTAGGCTAGTAGCCTCCTACGTATATATGAAGCCATGAGCCTATGCAGGTCTTCCAACATTTTGTCTCTCACATGTCCTACTGATGTCATCTTCTATAAGCTCACCTGCAGTTTTGTAAAAGTCACACTTGTGCTACAGTGCTGTGTGTGTGTGTGTGTGTGTGTGTGTGTGTGTGTGTGTGTGTGTGTGTGTGTGTGTGTGTGTGTGTGTGTGCGTGTGTGCGTGTGTGCGTGTGTGTGTGTGTGTGTGCGTGTGTGTGTGCATGCATGTGCATGCGTGTGCGTGTGTCTGTGTGTGTTTGTGCTCAAGCTTGACATTAGAGAGAGCCTTTTACACCAGTATGTGGGGCACTTATCCTGTCTTTAACACTGCTGATGTCATCAGGTATAAAGTGTTGTCTGACACACTCCAAGTCAGAGTTGTGCTGTGCCACTTGGGTAAAGTACTATGTTCTATAGTCTCTGTACTTATATACTTAGGAGTTCTATTCTTGCTGCAATCATGTGTGTGTGTGTGTGTGTGTGTGTGTGTGTGTGTGTGTGTGTGTGTGTGTGTGTGTGTATGTGTGATGTGTGTGTGTGTGTGCATGTGTGTGTCTCTCTGTGAGCTGTTGCTTGACATTGCTGAGAGCATTTTACATCAGCATGCAGGACACTTACTCTGGCCATAACAGACTCTGCTGATGTCATCAGCTATATGATAGTTTTGGATATGCAGTAATCTCATCAGGGTATGGTCAGACAGATGTGACCTCATCCTATACCAGACAGATTGCAGTGACATGGCTTTTAATGTATCCACATACATCATGACATGTCATGTAGCCTATGTGTTATGTTGATGTGAAAGGTCTGTGGTCTCTCCAGAGACACTTTCTAGATCTATGCTGTCACACCCAATGGAAGTAAGGCAGCTTGCAGTGCTGTTGTGATTCCCTCCTCCCAAGCAGTAATCACTCACAGCTGCAATCCATTAATAATTTATACCATATAAAAATGCAACCCTGTAGCTAGGAAAAATTATGTTGAGGAAAGTTCTATATGTTTGGTACAGTGAGAGAAATCATTTTCTTCAGGATATCTGTACAGAGGGGTACTGAAACTCAGAATGTATGGTTCCAGTTTGTCACCTAGATACTGCATATGCTGGAATGTATTTAACAATAATGTGAAGCACAGACTTTTACACTGTTATCTGTATACATTACTTAGAAGTCTACTGATGGCATGGCCATATTTGTCAAGCCATTTTGGAGGCAGACATATGACTTTGTGAGGACTCTGAAGTAAGAAACTGCAATGTGTATAATTACTTTCTAACATGTCTCTTACAGGAGTTTGCAGTCCAAACATATGGTGCACACCACAGGTCATGCCATGATATCCAGATCTTAGGATCGCATGACAGCACGCCATTTTCTTTTCCCTATCCTCAGTTTTCTTCATTAAAATTTCTTTTTTTGCCACTGTGTGCATGATGCACCATGTTCATATGTAGCTCAAAAAGTGGAAGCAGACAGCCAAAAATAGAAAATATACTGTGCAGTATATTTCTGTCAGTGTATTCCTGTAGTATGTACTGGCATAGCCTTCACTTTTGCCTAAAACACACACACAAAGGCCTGCACATCCAATAACTCTGAAATTGTCCCACCTGCCAATGTCGTGCTCTGCTTACCATTACGCACTGTCGAGCACCATGTTTATATGATGGTAAACATCCCGCAACATTTTCAAACAGTGTGCACACTACCAATAAGCATGATAACTGCAATTGGCAGGAAAACGTCACTCTACATTGATCTTGATCTGTGGTAGGCATAGCAGGCATTTGTAGAGAGGGAGTGAGATTTCATGCTCAAAGATGGGGTGTCCAGGAGTCCAAAGAGTTTGTTGGACTCCTAGTGAAGGAACATGGGCCCAGGCTATTGCAAAGGGACTATTCTGGATTGGAGTACAAGTCAAAAGCATTGGATAGTCTTGCCCGGGCTGTGACCAGTCCTACCAGTATCCCCTGCACTGGTAACCAATGTAGACACCACAACAGCAATCTCTGGAGGAGGAAAAGGGATACCCTTGAACATTGGATCAAGGAATGTAGGACTGGGGACACACCACAGATGTGTAAGTATCAATTACAGAGACTGTTTGTAAGATTTAAAAGTTGAATATAATCAGCACTGGTATTCATAATGGTATTCTGTTCTGTTCTGTTTTTTTCCACAGCTGTCACAGAGGGAGAACTGAATGCAAGAACCCATGCCACTAGGTTGGCTCAGAGAAAAGCATGTGGTATGTGTGCAGCAGAACAGTACTATTACTGTAGCATTAAAAGTTTAAGAAAGTTTTTTGGGGGTATCTTATACAGTTGTATTAAAGTGAGTATGCATATCTCAACTGTAAGAGCAAACTATGCCTGCATTATTCTGTAGGCCAAACCAACATTACAGTATTAGATAATAGTTAGAGGTTGTGGGTTCACATACTACACTTCCCAGCTATACAATACTGTTAATTTATCATTCAATATTTTAATGTAAATTAAAACCCTATACCAAATGGCCTGCTGTAAACTGTAATCTGTGCACACATCAAGGATTGCTTGCTGCAATCTGTAGTGGAGTAAGTGGTCTTAAAAGTACAGTTAACAGAATAGAGATAAATAATTGTATCAATGCTTTGTATGTCACATATGAAGTTACTAATATTATCCCTTTTTTTCTCTCACTCCAACCCTCCACGGTAGGGTAGGCCTGGCCCACAGGATCCTCCTGCCCCCAATTCACTTGCTACAGCACTGAAGCTTATCACATCTGGGAAGCAAACTGACAGCAGCCTCTCTGCTGTCTCTACACTACCTGGACCCTCAGGTAGTTCTGCTCCACAAGATAGGCTAGTGGTTCACTCTGGGAGCAGTGTCAGAGGTGGTGATTTTATCACCTGTGACTAATTGTTAGGGTTGGTGCATAGGATTGCACGCCACACTGTTGGTGCATCCTTACACCAAATATAGAGACTGCTCTCCATTATTGTACTTAATAACATGAGAAAGAGACACAGACATCAGTCACAGCAGCCATTGGTGCAGTGAGGTGAAAGTTATGACAGTCCAGTGGGTGAGGACTTAATTCTCATTGTCACCCAGCTTGACATCTATGGGTTCTTGATGTCCCCACCCTCACCCCAACCATATTGTTCACCAACCTCTTGTGTCCTTCACCATCCCTGTGTCTTATCTTCTATGTCCTGTCTGTGATTGCTTCCTCACCTACCCAACCCACCTGACCTAGACATACCTACGTTCCTTTCCAACATTCCTGTCTCTTCTTTTAAAAAAATGGGCACCTGTCCCACAAAAAATATTTGTCCCATACATAGCTCTCTATTTTGCACATGTCTTCTTCCCTGCACTCGTGTGGGTTTCCTGCAGGTGCTCTGTTTCCTCCCACATTACAAAGACATGTATTTGAAGCATTTCTCCCTGGGTCTCTGCTGAAAATTAGCTCATTTCAAGTCGGACTTTCCTGGTAAACAAATGTTAAATAAATAAACATATGTTCATTTTTTACTGTTAAAGAAATGGATAGCTGTGGTTCTTTCCTACCTCCATCCTGCACATTCTTTTATTGCTTTGCCTTTGTTCTCCCCCATGCTTGCTCCCAGGTTCACCACTGTCCTATCTTCCCCACTTTTTTTCTTTAAAGCATTACTGTGCAATGGTGTACATCACTCACCAATCATACAGCAAAAGTATTTAAAAGTATTTCATATAGCCGCATTCAAACCCAATACCATCTGGCCCCAAAAAGGAATGTATCACTGCATTAACATGTGTTGGCACAGAGCCAGTGAAGTAGCAGATGTATTCCAGAGAATCAGTCAGACTTTAGCTTCCCCATTTCACCACTGTGCTATCTTCCCCATTTCTTTTCTTTTATTGTGCGATGGTGCACACCACTCAACAACTCACAGTGACGGTTATGCAAAAAGTAGTTAAAAGTATTAGATTAAGCTGTATTTGTGATAAAGCATAGCTATATATTTCCATAGCTCATTGACCAGTTTGATTATGCATAGATAAGCAGTGGCAAACTCAAGCCACGTTGCGAAAGTCAAACAGATTGTACAGAGTCTCTAACATATAGCTGCTAATTAACTGACTCTGAGGCAGCAGGTGTTCATGCATTGTTGCTGGAGGCAGAAGTTACTGGGTTCAAATACTGGTGTAGGTCATACTTTTACTAGTGTCTATAATACTTTTAAATACATTTCCATATATTGCTTCCATTCACCGTTGCTTTGAGTAGGTGTGCAATTCACACCATCGTGCAATAAGTCTTTAAAGAAAAGAAATGGGGAAGATAGGAAAGTGGTGAAATGGGGAGCAAGCATGGGGGGAAACAAAGTAAAAGCAGTGCAGGAATATGCAGGGAGGAGGGAGGAAAGAACCACAGCTATTCATTTCTTCAACAGTAAAAAAGAACATATGTGCAGAATATAAGCTGAATTTGGAGCTTTACCTCCAAAGAGAAGGGTAGCCTCAACACAATCATGTTGTATAGCCAATTGAACCGAATCAAGTGTGTGAAGAAGACACATGCATGAAATGGAGAGCTATGTATGGGACGAATATTTTTGTGGGCCAGGTGCCCATTTTTTTGCCCTTTTTTTTTTTTGAGAGATAGAGAGGAATGTTGGGGAAGTGACGCAGATATGCCTGGTTCTGATAGGATGAGTAGTTGAGGAAGCAATTGCATACAGGACATACAAGACAAGACACAGGGATGGTGAAGGACACAAGAGGTTGGTGAGCACCATGCTTGGGGTAATGATGGAGACATCGAGAACAAATGGATGTCAAGCTGGGTGACAGTGAGAATCGAGTCCTCACCCACTGGACTATCACTCTCACCTCTGTGCACTGATAGCTGCAGTGCCTGATATCTGTGTCTCATCCTGGTATTCTGTATAATGATGGAGAGCAGGTGCTCCATCATTGGCATAGGCGTGCACCAACAGTGAAGCTTACAATGCTATGCACCAACCATAGCAGTCCATCATGGATGATAAAATTACCACCTCCACCACTGCTCCCAAGGTCTATATCATGAAATCGAACTTCCAAAATGTCGAACACCATAAGTTCAAATTTGGAAGATCGAATTCGGATAAAATTGACACTTCAAAACAGCAAATTTTAACACACACATAACACAATCACACCAAGCACCTTCAAAACCTACACTAAACCTAACATACACCACTATCTATGCACTATCCTTAACCCAGCCCTAACCCTAAAGTCCGTCACTACCGCACACTTACCTGACCCGTGCCCTAACCCTAAAGTCCATCACTGTCGCACACTTACCTGACCCGTGCCCTAACCCTAAAGTCCATCACTACCCGTTCGCACACTTACCTTGACCTGGTCTGAAAATGCCAAAGCCACAGAAACGACCAACCGAATTCTTTCCCTGGGAAAGAATTCATATTTCCGCGGCTTCGACATTCTCAACTTTCAAACTACCAAGTTCGGCCTTCCGGTATTCGGCATTCACAACATTCAATTTCGTGATATAGACCCTGCTCCCGGAGAGAACCATTGGCCTATCCTGTGGGACCGAACTACCTGAGGGACCAGGTAGTGCAGGGGCAGCAGAGGGGGTGCTGCCAAGTTGTGTCCCATATGTGCTGGGGCTCAGTGCCATAGCCAGTGGAGTGGGGGCAGGTGGTTCCTGTGGGCCAGCCCTACCCTGCTGTGTTGTGGAGAAAAAAAGTGATGATAAGGGTTGGGGTGAGAGTAAAAAAGGTATAACATTAGTAACTTCATATGTAACATACAATGCATTGATGCAATTATTTGACTCTGTTCTGTTATCTTTACTTTTAAGACTACAAACTCCTAACAACTTTTATACTTTTAAGAGTACCCACTTCATAACAGATGCACACTATACTACAGATTGCAGCAAGCAGTCATTTTATGTGTGCATATATTGCACATATGTGTGTTCCAATTACACTGATTACAGATTACAGCAGGTCATTTGTGACACTCTTATAGAGGCCCGAGGTTACATTGCAATGTTGATGAAAATCTAATAGTACTGTAATAGTTGGGAAGTGTGTTTTTTTGAGCCCACAACCTCTGACTACTGTCTAATACTGTCCTTTTGATTTGCCTTACACACTAATACATGCATAGTTTCCTTTTTGCAGTTGAGAGATGCATGCTCACTTTTATTTTAGAATATGGAACTGTTGCTGTGTGCTACAGACTAATGCATGCATGCTTGCTTTTACAGTTGAGATATGCATGCACAATGTGATACAACTGTATAAAATACCAATAAAAGTTGTCTTTGATTTTTAATGCTACAATAACAGTATTGTTCTGATGAATACATACCACATGCTTCTCTCATCTGGGCCAATCTAGTGGCATGGGTTCTCGCATTCAGTTCTCTCTTTCTCTGTGACAGCTGTGGAAAAAACAGAACAGAATACCATTATGAATACCAGTCCTCACTATAACCAGCTTTTAACTCTTACAAGTAGTCTCTGTAACTGATACTTACACATCTGTGGGGTGGCCCAGTTCTACATTCCTTGATCCAGTGGTCAAGGGTATCCCCGTTCCTCCTCCAGAAGTCACTGTAGTGGTGTCTACATTGCTCACCAGTGCATGGGATACCAGTAGCAATGGTCACAGCCTGGGAAAACTATCCCATGGCTCTGACTTGTATTCTGATCCAAAATAGTCCTTCTGTAGCAGCCTGGGGCCGTGTTCCTTCACTAGGAGTCCAACAAACACTTTGGAATCCTATACACTACATCTCTAAGCACAAAATCTCACTCCCTCTCCATAAACTCCTACCATGCCTACCATAGATCAAGACCAATGTAGAATGATGTTTTCCCCACCAATTGCAGTTATCGTGTTTACTGGGAGTGCACACACTGTTTGAAAGTGTTGCGAGATGCTTACCGTCATGCAAACATGGTGCTTGGCATTGCGCACCTTCAAGCTGGATGGCACAGTCATGCAGCAGTAATGTCTCCTCACAGCAAGAAGTTATCCAGTTTGATTCTTGGCTGGGGTGCCTTCTGTGCGGAGTCTGCATGTCCCCCCTGCATTTGTGTGGGTTTCCTCCTGGTGCTCCAGTTTCCTCCTATGATATAAAGACATGCGTCTGGAGCATTTCTCCCAGTGCATCCACTGAAAATTGGCTTCATTTCAAGTTGGACTTTCCCGATAAACAAATGTTAAATAAAAATAAATAAAAGCACCACATTTACATGATGTCAAGTGGAACAAATGTGAAAGCATTTGATAGTGTTACATACACCTGTATTAAAACCCAGTGTAGAACAGTATGTGTGTACACCTTTAAGAAGCTTCCTAGTCAGCAAGCGCATGCATATATCCACTGAGCATTTGTGAGAGTGAGTGCCATGTTGAGTTAGCAGCCAGAGTGTAAGCTTGCAATGTTACTAGTCAGTCAGTTGTCTAGATAGTTCATTTAAGTTTATTTATTTATTATTTATTTATTTATTTACATTTGTTGACCGGGAGAGTCCAACTGGACACAGGTCCATTTTCAGTGGAGGCCCGGGGAGAAAAGCTCCATATTAAGTATTATTTGCATTATACAGTTAAAAAACATAGCATTTAAATATAGACATTAGCCCAGTTAAGGATGCAAGACAAGAAGAAAACAGATGTAAAACAGCTGTAGAACACAGTACAATTTTAAAATATGGTGACATATACTAAACATGGTTACAAATGTAGTTGAGATTCATCAGTGAACAATTGATACAATCTGTTTTTGAGGTACATAACAGCCATTAGCAGCTGTTGCTACAAGAAGTTAGTATTATGTGGTAGGTAGCTGGGAACATGAGTAGCCAAGCTTGCTAAGAGTAGGTTGTTGATAGGGGGCTGAAAGAGGTAGTGGGTGGGGGGAGTGGATGGTATTAGAGGGGGGGGTTGCAAGGGCATATTTGGCAAGTTTTGAAGTGTGATTTTAGTAAGGATTTAAAGTGGGTGCAAGAAGTTACAGAGGTAATTGAGGATGGGACGGAGTTCCAGAGTTTGGCTGTAGTGCAGGAGAATAATGCTTCTCCAGCAGAGTTAATGGCTCGGAGGTTTTTGTGGTTGAATCTTAGTGGTCTCATGGTTATGTAGGGTTGCAGTAGATTTTGGAGGGATGGGACTTTTAGTGGTTGGTTTTTTAGTTTGTGGGTGAGTGTGAGTTGGTACCATTGAAGGAGGTGGGGGAGCTCTAGCCAGCCCAGTTCTGCTAGTGAGAGACAGTGGTGAGTACGGTAGGAAGCCCCTGTGGTGAATTTGGCGATTTTGTTGTAGCAGGTTTCAAGCTTATTTAGATTGCATTGTCTAAGGTTAGTAAATATTGGAGAGGCGTAGAGTAGGGTAGAGATAAGATGAGAATTTGCTACCAAAATTTTAGCTGCTTTGGTAAGTAGTTGCTGATTTCTATATAATGCTCCTAGTTTTTTGTGCACTTTTTTAATGGTCATGGAAATGTGAATGTCAAAGTTCAGTTTATTGTCTATTTCTACTCCTAGTAATTTGGTATGTTCTCTAGGATGGATGGTGGTGTTGTCTTTTGCTGTGATGTTAAAGTGAGAGCTGTCTAGAGTAAGTTTGGTGGGTTGGAAGATTAGTAATTTTGTTTTGTTTGGGTTGAGTATTAGTTGGGCATCGGATAACTACGTTTCAATAGAAGAAAATGCTTCCTATGTGACTTTTTGCAGTTCTGGTAGGGAGTGGGCTGTGCAGATGATGGTTGAGTCATCTGCGTATTGTATGAGTGTGCCATGTGTTGTGGCTGAGGCTAGATTATTGGTGAAAAGAGAGAAGAGTAGGGGTCCCAGGATGGGCCCTTGGGGAGCTCCTATGGAGACTGGTAGTTGGGGGGATAGGCTGTCCTGCCAAACAACGCTTATTGGCGGTCAGATAGGTAACTCTGAAATCAGCTGATGACTGGTTGAGAGAAGGATAGGTTATTGAGAAGAGAGATGAGTTGTTTGTGTGGGACCATGTCGAAAGCTTTAGAGAGGTCTAGGAAGGTAGCTGAGGAGAGATAACCTGCATTTTTATTTTGTAGGATAGTGTTAGAGAAAGAGAGTAAGGCGGTGGTGGTGCTATGGGTAGGTTGGAAACCGTTTTGTGTGTTGGAGAGGAGGATGTTAGCAAGGAGGTGATCTGAGACTTGAGAATGAATGCATCTCTCTAGTATTTTTGAGAGTGGTGAGAGAATAGCTATGGGGTGGTAATTGGTTAGATCTGTGGAGGGGCCTCCTTTGTGTAGGGGAATTATGTGTGAGACTTTCCATAGTGTAGGAACATAACTTTCTGACAGAGATCTGTTAATCAAGAGTGATACGGGGTAGGCTAGAGCATCAGCTGCAAGTTGAATGTATTCACCTAGGAGGTTGTCTGCTGCTAATCTGGTGGTTTTAAGTTTAGTTAGTAGTAGTTTTATTTTGGAGGTAGGAACAGGAGAGAAAGAGAAGCTAGTTGGGAGATTGTTAGTTCTAGTTGATGGTGTGGGTTTATGGGGGTGGGTTGTGTTGTCTAGCTAGTGATAGTACAGTTTGTGTGAAGTGATTGTTGAAAGAGGTAGCAATATTTTCAGAGGAGTGAGTTAAGTTAGGAGTGGATGTACTTACTTTACCTGGGTGGAGGATGGAGTTTATTGAGGACCAGAATTGTTTGTTGTTATGTTGGGAGGAGGTAAGGGAAGACTGGTAGTATTGGATTTTGTCCTGTTTTATAAGCTTTTTGGTTCTATTGCGTAGTTCTAGGAATTTTTGCCTAGTAGAGGGGGTTTTGGTTTTGCACCAGTTGTCCCACGCTTTATCCCTGTTTTTCATTTCAGACTTCGTGTTTTTTTGTAGCCATGGGGATTGTTGGGCTCTAGTTCGGGAACGTCTTATGGGGGCGTGGTAATTAAGGATGCTTAGGAATGTTTTATTAAAGTAGTCAACTGCGTCATCTAGTTTGAGGTATTTTAGAGGTTGCCAGTTACAGTCTTTTAGGGATGAGCTGAATGAGAGAGGGTTGAAGTTAGTTTTTTTGCATATTTGACGGTAGATGATGGGATTTGCTTTATAAAGGTGTTTTCTTAGTATGAAGGTTGGGGAGTGATCACTGAGGCTGTCAGATAAGCAGCCTGCTGTATATGACTGGGGGCTCTTATTGACTAGTATCCAATCAAGGGTAGTGTGTTTGTTGGAGTTATTTATCCTTATAGGTGAAGCCATGAAGATTTACATGATGGGTTGGGTGGTTGCTAGAGTAGGATTGCCAGTCAGTGTTGAGGTCTCCTAGAATTAAAGTTTCTTGGGGTAGGTGGTGGGTAGTCCAGCTGAGGAGGTTTTCAAGTGGAGGGATGTTGTGGCCAGGTGGAAAGTAGCAACCTATTATGTTTAGGGTTTTATTTTGGTTTATTTTAAGGTTGGTATATATTATTTCTTCCTTACCTGTTTGGGGAGCTGCTAACTTTAAGATCTGGATGTCTAGATGCTGCTTAAATATTATAGCTATACCACCTCCTTTTTTGTTTAGTTCTTGCTACCCATCCTGATGTATTTGTACATAAAATACTTAAATGAACTCCTGCGTCTCAACGTCTTCTTAATGCACATAAGAAGAACGACATGGTGCCAGAATAGGATCCAGAATCACAGCCTTGAGGCAACTGGTTAGTGTTGGAGGAATATACAGGAATGGATCATCCCTACTGCTCATATGACTCACAAAACAGGTCAGAAACAAATTCCAGGTACTAAAACTCAGTTAAATTATTTATTTTGCTACAAATATAAAACAAAATACTCAGAATTCTCAAAATGAATTTCTTATCAAACAAAATGTTCGTAACTGCACCATATTAATTAAAACATTTGAAATAATTATGAAAATGTTTGAAATAATATCTAAATTGCAAAAAATGTACAAAAAAGGGAAAATGTTTCACAGTAACTAAAGCTATTCAAGTATTTGAAGTGTGCGAAGGGTTTGCAAGTGTATGGAATATTACGGTGCAGTTATTTCACAAAGCAGTTATTTCAAGGTATATTTTGCAGAGTACAGTATTTTGAAGAGTTTATTGTGCATTTGAATATTATTACAAGTGCCTAATGTGTGTGCATGTTCATACATAATTGCAAGGGCCATTTTGCATTGTGTTTTGCTATACTTTGTGGGCATTCCAAAATGATTTTGCAGACCTGCACCGCTTGTGTTTAACAACAATATTGCAAAAATTGGAGAGTATTTGAGCAGGAATATGATATTTTCATACAGGCTGCTTTTTCTGACAAAGATGCACATACTAGAGCATTTATTCTGCTTAGTTTAGCTGGTTCAGAAGCCATTGAAAGGGAACATTCATTTCTGTATGCCCTAGCTGTGTATGCAGGGGAGGGGGAAGACCAACATATTGTGGCACCGGTTGAGTCAAGAGAAAACCTTGAGTGCTTAAAATGTAAATTTAGACAGATGTGTATCCCCCAAATGAACATTAAAGTGGAAAGACACTTATTTGACACAAGGGATGAAAAGCCTCATGAAACTTTTGCTGCATATATAACCGACTTTAGAAACAAAGCTAAAATGTGCAGATTTGGTGATTTGAGATATGAGTTGATAAAGGACAGGCTTGTGTGTGGTATTAACAATGACACTGTGAGAAAGATTTTGCTTTGAGACAGTGATTTAACTCTGAATAACGCCATTGAGATTTGTCAAATATATGAGCTTACAGAAAAGTACACACGTATGCTTACAAATGAGAATAATTGTGGCAAGCACAGTGACAAAGCTCATGCAGACAGTGTGCAGCATGTGGTTAAAAGAAACAGGCCAAAGCACATGGTAGCTACTGCAGTCTCTGTAGCAGTCCCTGAGAAACCCCGTACCTTCTTAGCAAGTTCTAAGTCAAGCTGTGTAAAATGGATATGCTCAGTGTAGCATGGGGTGACTTTGCAAAACCCATAGCAAATTTTATAGTCAACTGTCATAATTGTGGTGGCAATCATGAGTGGCCAGCAGTGGAATTCTTGCAACAAGTGGAATAATTTCAAAAGATTTTATAAATCAAACAAAGCACATTCTTTTATTAAAAGAGGGCATTCCAAGAGGCAAATTGATCACTTAGAAAGCTACTACCTTATTATTATGTTGATAGTGTCTCTGTGCTTGGTGAAACAGTTAATGCACTAGACTTGTGGGCAAAGAACAAAATCTTTTGTACTGTTTGGATTAATGAGACCCCCATAGATCTCAAAGTATATACTGGGTCAAGGTGCAATGTTCTGTCAGCAGAAACATTTGCTAGAGTAAGAGCTGCAGAATATCTTGATTTGACAAAGTATGTGAAGATTTAGCATATGGTGATGAAGAGATTCAGACGGAAGGCTTAGTAGTGTTTTCATGTTACTCTGCTGGGAACAGTTATGACTTGTAATTTTACATAGTCAAGAGACACGTGTAGTCATTATTAGGCTTCAGAGACAGTCTGAAACTAAGATTACTTGCACTTAAGGAAGTTCACTGTGTAAGCATGCATAACTACAACTCAGATTTCACTCAAGCTATTTTTTCTGAGTATGCTGATACTTTTTTTTAGACAAACTAGGCAAACTACCTGTTGTGTACTCTATGATGTTAGACCCAGAAGTCAGTCCAGTTATCAGACCAGCACAGAAAGTTCCAGTAGCTATGGAGAACAGAGTCAAAGCCGAGTTAGACAAAATGGTGCAGCTCGGAGTAATTTGACCAGTAAAACAACCAACTGAATGGGTATCCTTCATGGTAGTACCTCACAAAAAAAGCTCAGATGATATCAGAATATGTATTGAGCCAAAAGGTTTGAACAAAGCATCAGAAAGACCTTATCATCCAATGCACACAGTTGAGGAGGTCGTTGCCCTCATGTCAAATGCCACTGTTTCTTTTTGTCTTAGATGCAAAGAGTTCATTTTGGCAAATTTTGCTTGACCAAAAATCTATATTACTGACCACATTCAGTACACCATTTAGATCGTACGGATTTCTGAAAATGCCATTTGGAATAAATTCTGCCAGTGAAGTCTTTCAGTGTGCAATGGAGCTAATTTTTTTCTGGCTACCCATGTACTATTATAGTAGATGATATTCTAGTGGGAGGCAATGGTGAAGCCAAACATGTGGGAAACCTCAAGAGAGTTCTGGAAAGAGCATGTGAAGTGAATCTTAAGCTGAATCCTCAGAAGTGCAAATTCAGGCTATGAGAAGTTACTTACACTGATCACTTGTTTACCAGTTCAGGCCTAAGACCAGATCTTTCTAAGCAAACAGCCATTCTTGAAATGCCAGATCCAGACAATGTTCAAGCCCTCCAGTGTTTTCTTGGCATGGCCAGCTTCTAGACAAGTTCATTCCAGATTTAAGCCATCTTTCAGCAACACTAAGAGAGCTGACATGTAAAGATATAATTTGGTCATGGTCAGAACAGCACCAAAGAGTATTTGATGTCCTGAAACAGAAAATTGCTAGTCCACCAACTCTCAGCTACTATAATGTTCACAAGCCAGTGGTGCGTCTAAGTTTGGCTAGGTGCAGTCATTCTTCAAGCGGGTAGACCAGTAGCCTATACTTCGAGAACTCTTACCCAGACTGAGATGCAGTATGCCCAGATTGAGAAAGAGCTTTTGGCAATTGTGTTTGCATGTTCAAGGTTCCATGATTATATTTATGGCCTCCCTATCCAGATTGAAAGGGATCACCAACTTTTGGTTACTATTTTGAGAAAGCCTATCTATTCAGCTCCAGCCAGATTGCAATATAAGATGCTCAAATTGCAGAAGTACAATTTCAATCTCATTTACACAAAAGGCAATCTTCTCTGTCTTGCTGATACCTTATCCAGATCACCCAGGAAAACCACAGAATGGCATAACAATGAGCAACTTGATTTTGAAGTCATGGAAGTGAGAAATGTTTCTTCCACATGTCTTGATAAGCTCAGAACTCACACAGCTTCAAATCCAATTCTCCAGAAGATAAACCTCTTTATCAGTTGATGTTGGCTGTCAAAGCAATCTTGTTTATCATTTGGAGTGCAATCCTATTTTCCCTACAGAGGTGACATTTTGTCAGACAATGGTATCATCTTGAAAGGTCATAAAGTGATTGTTCCACAATCCTTGCAACCTGAGTACATTATGATCTTGCATCGCGGCCACCCAGAAACTGATTCTACTAAAAGAAGAGCGTGAGATCTAATATTTTGGCCTTCTGTGTCAAGAGATATTGAGAAGGTACTTTCATCTTGTTCAGTATGTAATAGTACAAAGTCCCATCAACAGAGAGAACCATTTCAGCCAGATTTCTGAACTACCTTGGTCAAAAGTAGCCACAGATATCTTTGAGTGCAATGATCAACATTACTTGGTGTTAGTAGACTCTTATTCAAATTGGTTCGAGATTGACCTACTTCCTAACCTGACTTTCAATACTGTCATTACTAAGTTGAAACATCATTTCTCAGTCCATAGTAGTCCACACAAGGTTATTTTTGACAATGGCACCCAGTTTACCAGTCAGCAGTTCAAGAAATTTGCAGAAGAGTGGGACTTTATTCATATTAACAGTAGTCCTAAATACCCCCAGTCAAATGGTTTGGCTGAACGTGCAGTTCAAAGTGCAAAACAGTTGCTATCAAAGTTGAAACATGACAGTGCTGATGTATTCCTCAACTTGTTGAATCTCAGAAACATTCCTCATTATAACCATCTAGGCTCACCTGCACAACATCTTATGTCGAGACAAATCAGAACTACACTACCTATCAGCAGTAATCTATTGGTTCCAAGTACAAAAAACAACAAATTAGTAAGGGCCCAGCTGTTGAAACAAGTGTCGTCTCAGAAATCTTCCTATGATAAATCCAACAAACCACTTTGTTCTTTACAAAAAGGAGAGATAGTGAGGATGCCGACACAAAAAGGGTTTGATTGCATCAAATTTGTGAAAGATTTGTTTCAAAAGCCTTGTTAATACATTGTGGAATCACAAGAAGTGGAAGTCAGACGAAACCAAAAGCATTTGCTACCTGTATCTGAACCGATGTTACAGCATCCTGCCTGTGACAAAGACTCTACATCTCAGAGCAACTCTTTCAATGTTCCACTACCAGAGAACTTTTTGCCAGAAAACCCTATTCCTGAGGAAATCCCTGAGAATCCCCAAAAAGAACACTCACCAATGACTGTCCCTGTTAATAAACCCAGTCCTAATCACTATGTCATGAGATCAGGTCCATCTCAAAATCTTGCTCAAGATACACAGCAACATGGACATAACTGTTGTTTGTTTTTTGTTATTGCTTGTATAATGCATGCCTATTGAAATGTTAATTGTTCTTGCTATCCATCCTGATGTGTTTGTACATGATAAAATACTTAAACGAACATCCATTTCTCAACGTCTTCTTAATGTACATAAGAAGAATGACACCCAGCACCGTCTGGCCCCAAAAAGGAATGGATCAATGCATTAATAGGTGGTTCCACAGACTTAGTTGAGCAGCAGGTGTATTTTAGAGAATGAATAGCAAGTGGCAGACTTAACTGCTGTTGAATACACGTACTACTTAACTGACTCTGTGGCAGCAGGTATTAATGCATTTAATGCAGTCATACTTTTCTTTTTGGGGACAGATGGTACTGGGTCCAAATACAGCTGTATCTATTATGTTTAATTGCTTCTGCATCAGCATTGCTGTGCATTGGTGCACAATGTGCACCATCATGCAATAATGATTTAAAGGATATAAAATGGGGAACATAGAATATAGAACAGTGGTGACATGGAGAGCAAGCAGGGAGAAGAATAGGAATTCCCCACTAAACTGTGACAGTTAGGATTAATTGTATGTAATACATGTACTGCAAAACTGATTCTGTGGCAGCACGTGGTAATGCATTGATATATTCCTTGTTTTTTGGGCCAGATGGTAATGGGTTCTAATACAGGTGTATGTAGTACTTTTATAGGTGTCTATGATACATTGACATACATTTATATAGAGGTGTTATTAACAGTTGGTTAGTGATGGTCCATGGTCGCGCAATAATGCTTTATAAAAAAGAAATGGGGAAGATTGGACAGTGGTGATATGGGGAGAAAGCACAAGGAGTACAAAGGGAAATCCTTGCAAACTGCGACAGTTACTATTGATTATATAAAATGCATTCACTACTTAACTGACTGTTTGGCACCATCTATTAATGCTTTAATCCATTCCTTTTTGGGGCCAGATGGTACTGTGTTCAAATCTAGGTGTATGCATATGCTATTTAGACAGTTTACGCTAATGTACAACCTATTTATTCTATCAACTTTCTAGGTGTGGACATGCAATATTACATATCTGTATATATTTTAGGAGCTGTTGTCCCCCATTATGTATGCCTTTGGTCTTGCTGAAAAGGGATGGCAGCTATGTTTGTGTTTCATTGTAACACATGTCTATGACACATTTTTTGTCCATATTTCTGTTGACATAATCCTATCCTTGCATTATGTTGGCCTTCATGGAGAAATGTTATAGAGAATCAGTGCTTTTTGTATAGCCCTGGTGGTCATTGTGGTATTTTGCACAAATCCATGGACCATTGGTAGTTTAACTTTCATGGAACTGCTATCCATGTTCACTTTCAAGGTTTCACAGCCAGCAACACTGCTGCGAGCTGCAAAACCTTGATTATATGATCCGCACCTCATTAACATGCATTGCGCGATGAGCACCGCCGCTGTCCCAGATACACTCCATGTAGGCTCTGAGTAAAACCTACACAGAGTTTATTGACTCCTGGGGTTTATGTTTTCCAGTGGCCTTAGAAGTACAGGATAACAAGGTGGGCCTGCCAGACAAGGTGAGATAGGTACTCCAGGGATTCAAGTAACTAGCATATTGTTGGCACTAATGTAATATTTTGATAAAGTTTAACACAATATGTTGTATTTGTGCCTCACTTTTCCTTTTATTTTTATTTTTATTTTACTTTATTGCTTATTTTTTCTTCATTTATTTCCTTTCCATATGGGAATATCTCTGGTACAGAAGGCAGTGATGAGGTGGTGAAAGACACACATCTATTGTCCTAAGCATAATAGTAAAGAAAAAAAGTTCTACTATCTAGGTGTGTGTGTGTGTGTGTGTGTGTGTGTGTGTGTGTGTGTGTGTGTGTGTGTGTGTGTGTGTGTGTGTGTGTGTGTGTGTGTGTGTGTGTGTGTGTGTGCGTTTGTCCCTTTGTGCATTTAGATATGTGTATGTGCATGTGTGTTGAATATACATGGTAAATTATTTGTTAAATACTGACTTACATTTTATATTTTGATTGTAAAACAGTCCTTTCAGTAGCAATTATCCTATACCAACTTTCAATCATAAGGTGGAATAACTATTTTATATAAAAATATATAAAAAAATAATAATATATGCTACTACAAAAACAAATACAAACACAACCTAAGAGCCATTATCTAAGTGCGATAATGCCCTCTGAGGTAGGTGCTATAGGGAAATGATGCAGGGGTGTAGCAAGCAAATTACATTTTCTACTCAAACGTTCTTAGTGCTACCCCTGACACCTATCATTTAAAAATGGACACCTCTCAAAAATGCTGCCCCCCAAGCACTTAATAAATATAAATAACATTTTCAGCTGTTCCCCCTAAAACTATTAAAATATTGCTTTTAGATTAGCAATCTTGCATCTGTTGTTAAAGGCATTGTTATACAGTGGTAGTCATAATATGATGTGAAAAAAGCCATTGATATGATGCTCAGAAAAAAATGTACTCAGTAGAGTATAAAGAGTATGCCTGGCTACACCCTTGTTTCTATGGATGGAGATAATTCTGTCATCAGTCTGCTGTTTCCCTGTAAAGCCTACCATGTTTGTTATTATTGCTTTGCTTAATCAGCAGGTAGTCTTAGCTGCAGGTTAACTAATTTTAACTATCCGTGTACTAGTATCCAATACTGTTTTGACATTTTTATGCTTTGTTGCCTTTTCAAGACAAAGAATGTTTATGCAAATATAGGTCATTTGCATTTTGAATAACATTCACTTTTTATGCATTATTTATTTGATTAAGGAAGACAGTATAAAATTAAAAATGAAAACTAAGGGGCACATCAGAATTATAGCAAATTTAAGGCATTCACTGAAGAGGTGACTTTAGGTATTAGGAGTCTGGTAGGGAAAAACAAACAATGTCAGTGTATTTTAAATATCTCTCATGTTGATTTGTGATTAGCATGAATGAAAGATACAAAATTAACGGGGTGAAGTGCATACTTCTTAAGGATCCCTAATTCTGGCTCCTCTCCTAAAACTGGATCTTTCTTTAGAAAAGATAGTGGTTTAGCATTAGTAGACACTGATGTTATTAGACACAGATTTTTAAATACACCTTTGTCCTGCCCAGACGCCTCCGCTCAAGTGTGCTTGCTTGGAAGCTTGAATTATCCTGCTTCTAATGGACTACCCTCCCACTGCTCTGAACTTTACTCCACCAATTGCAGACTATAATATACACTGAGATCCCACCAGCTGAGGGAAACTACAAGACTTTCTGTTGTGTGCAGTCTTGAATTACCCTGCCTCTAATGGACTACCCTCCAACTGCTCTGAACTTTACTCCTCCAATTGTGGACTATAATATACACTGAGATCCCACCAGCTGAGGGAAACTACAAGACTCTCTGTTTTGTGCAGTGTAGGTGATTACTCACAGCTTTTAACATTTTGAAAGTTAAACAATAGAGCATAGGAAACAATATTCCTGCTGTGTAATTCATTGTAAGGGCTAGCACACTTGGGGACTGACTGCCCTGAGGTCAACGCCCACTCTGCAGTCTTGGGCACACTGTCCCCATAACTATACCCGTTGTTGCTGTTCCCTCCAGTTTCACTAGATGGCAGCATAACCCCTCCCTAGTCCTCTGTTTATCACCCTTCCTCTGTTATTAAGCATAACAGCATTTTCTCCCTCTTACAATAGCGTGTCCCACCCTTAATGCTACAAACCCATATCCAGTCACTCTTACATAAAGTGGTTCCCATCCTTACCTAGCACAGCCCCATCCTACCCCTTAATTAGTAGGCTGTTGGCCTACTGCCTCCCCATCCTAAGTAGAGGAAGTCATACCTTCACATACTTTTCTACCCTAACCTTAGGGGACAATACTCTCCCCAATAGTCCTTCCAGCTTATTTTTCAGTAAACAACAACAGCCCACCTGTTATATATTAAGAGGTGCTGTAGCCTCCCTACCTGATTGTTTTTTGCAGCACTATAGTCTCCTTCAGTGGGCCAAGAAGAAATTACTCCGATCTACCAGGGCCGCCCCCTCCTGGAAACCAAGTTGGCCCTCCCCCCTATTCACCTTACTTGCCTCTATTTGTAAATGTCTGCTCTCGCGGGGCCAGTCTAACATACCTTTTCCAGCCCTGACCCTCCCCCTTTTTCACCCTGTCTCTATATGTAGCTGACCACAAATGTGGCACCATTTTTAAATACACCTTTGTCCTGCCCGGACACCTCCGCTGCCCCTCCGCTCAAGTGTGCTTGCTTGGAAGGTACAGTACTGTTGTTTTGCTGTATACTAGCTACTGTTTTTTTTTTTGTTCTTTACTGTTTTACTGCATAATTGCTACTGTTTTTCGCAATTTACCACATGTATACTGCGGAATGTATGTTACTGGTTACAGCGTACCTGTGTTGATATTCTTGTTGGCTGCAAGTGCTTAGGTGTAACACTATACTAGTGCAGTTATACCGCTGTTTAATTGATACATGTGTCCTGAGGCTTAGACACAATTATTTCTGCTGATACCCAGTGGATATTCCTGTTGGCCGCAAGTACTTAAGTGTACCACTATACTAGTGTGGTTATTCCACTCTTTAATTGATGCATGTGTCCTACAACTCAGATTCAATTATTTCTGCTGGCTGATACCACACAGCCATTTTGCGGTTATTCCGCTGTTTAATTGAGACACGTGTCCTACAACTCAGATATAATTATATCTGCTGGCTGTTACCACGCAATTATTTTGTATAATAGGATACTAAGCCGAAAGTACTGTTAAGCATATCTAATTAGGAATTGTTGGGCTTGTATAAACTAAAGGTACAGTTTTACAAACACCCCTCCTGAAGCTTAGATACACTTTATATCTGGCTGTAACCACGCTGCTAACTAGTATGCAAGGGATACTATGCCAATATACTGTTAAACATGTTTAATTAGGGGTTGCTGGGTTCATACAAACTAAAGGCACGTTTTTTACAAACGCTCCTCCAGCATCCTGTAGTGTCTTTAACCCGTACAGTAGTATGTGGTTTATCCAAACGGTGATGACTAGCTTTAAAACTGGATGCAGAGTTCTGAAAACGACTCTATAGAGTCCCGTTTCTATTAGTACCCCATACAGCAGTACGAGGTCCATTCAAACGTGGAAATAATGGAGATACCGCTGTATATGAACCCTCTGTCTGCAAACTTTCTACACTGATTGAGTGCCCCAACTGTAATAACAATCACAGAGGAGGTTGTTAGCTTAGCATACAACAGATTGCCTAATAGTGTAACCTATCTGCTTTACCAGGAATAGTCACACACAGTTTCATTGACTCTAGAAGTACTTTCTGTGCTAGATAGATATAATGTGAGATGTTAGTATCATGTGTGACGTTGTTGCATTTCTGTTACTCATAAATGAGCCCCATCTGTGTGACTGCTTGGCTAATAACTTGTCTTCAAAGTATTAACTTAGAGTCTAAAAGATAGCTGTAATATATTTGTGCTGTGTAAGCCTGGTTTACTTTGACTGTGTAGTATGCTATTACCTCACAGGCAATAAGTTAGCGTCTGCTTTCCTGCCTGTATTCCTGCATTGTACTGTTTATCTTTCTCTTTGTCTCCTTACTGCCTCTCCCTTAACTACCTACCTCTCACCCTACACCCTCACCATTAACTACTTCTATCGCTTACTCCTTTAATCTCCTGCTATCAGCTCGTTCTCCATTAATCTGCTACTCTTAATTGAACCCAAAGTACTGTCTTCTTATTATTTACTGTAGTTTTGTGTCCTGTTTTACAGCTTGAATTACTCTGCTTCTAACGGACTAACCTCCCACTGCTCTCAACTTTATTCTTCCAATTGCAGACTATAATATACACTGAGATCCCACCAGCTGAGGGAAACTACAAGACTCTCTGTTGTGTGCAGTGTAGGTGATTACTCACAGCTTTTAACATTTTAAAAGTTAAACAATAGAAAATAGAAAACAATATTCCTGCTATGTAATTCATTGAAAGGGATAACACACTTGCAGACTGACTGCCCTGCGGTTGACTCCCACCCCGTAGCCTTGGGCACACTATCCCCATAACTATACCCTATGCTGCTGTTTCCTCCAATTTCAGTAGATGGCAGCATAACCCCTCCCTAGTCCTCTGTTTATTACCCATCCTCTGTTATTAAGCATAACAGCATTTTCTCCCTCTTACAATAGAGTGTCCCTCCCTTAATGCTACAAACCCATATCCAGTCCCTCTTACATAAAGTGGTTCCCATCCTTACCTAGCACAGCCTCATCCTACCCCTTAATTAGTAAACCATTGGCCTACTGCCTCAACATCCTAAGTAGAGGAAGCCATACCTTCACATACTTTTTTACCCCAACTTTAGGGGACAATACTCTTCCCAATACTCCTTCCAGCTTATATAGTAACACTGTATTTTTCAGTAAACAACAACAGCCTACCTGTTATACATTAAGAGCTGCTGTAGCCTCCCTACCTGATTTTTTTTTGCAGTACTATAGCCTCCTCCAGTGGGGGCAAACCCACTCCGTTCGCCCTCGCTATGCTCAGGCTTACTCCGCTCCCTTACCCTACCCCCCATTCCCACCCACATCAATTACCTTTATACCTACACACCACACCCATAAAAAGCCACACACACTTACATCACACACCTCCAGCCTATCACATCTGTCCACATAATTGCCCTACAAACACAGCCAGACCCAATCATCATCCATCACACCTATCCCTCCCCTAGCTTACCTCTCAATCTAACTAATCAAACCAACACATACCATGTCTATACTACCCAAACCCACATACATATACCTCTTAATGATGCTCTTATGCATTACAATCCTCCCACTGGTAACCTCTATCACCACATATCAAACACATTTTAATTACATCAATATACCAAGGAAAACATCCTCCACTAACATTACTACCACTCACCCTCTCATTCATTTAATCCCATACCACTATCAAACCTCCTTTATCAACTACATTGGACACAGAATACAACCATCGCACTACCAATCCCAAACTACCCTAAAGTACTATAATACCCTGCATAAATTACTCAAACTGTATTTATACCTAAGAGCCCAACTCATATGCTGTGGTGACATACCCCAAACCCAGGCCCACTAAACATAAGAATCCCAAACCACAATCTAAATAATGCCCTACTCCACCAAAACAAAGACAACCTCCTCATTATAAATATAAATGTCAGAAGTATCCTAAACAAAGTCCACGACCTTCATGCACTACTCTCCTTTTATCAACCTGAAATAGTAATAGTAACTGAGACTTGGCTTAAACCAGGAAGTCATGACAATGAGATTACTGCACCAGGCTACAACATAATCCGGAGTGACAGAATAGGGAAAAAAGGTGGGAGTGTTGCAATACTGTACAAAACTCACCTCACCCTTGAGAAACTAGACATAACAACCCCAAACCTTGATAGAGTAGAACTCAACCTAACTAAACTAAAACTGAATGTAAATAAACACATCAACATCATAGGTTGCTACATCCCTCCAGGTAATAATATTTCTATTACAGAAAGCCTACTAGAATGGATATTTAACTCCCTCCCTCAAGAAAGCATAGTAGTAGGGGATCTTAATATTGACTGGCAGAACAGCTCCAATCAAACCCCCCATCCCATATTAACCTACATGGCCTAACCCAACTCATCAACTCCCCCACTAGAACAGATAAAAGAACCAAACATCAACCCATACTAGACTGAATACTAGTATCCGACCCCTCACTGATACCCCTAGCAGGGTGTCTACCAGACACCCTGAGTGACCACCAAGCCAAATTTCTAGTCAGATAAAAAATACCGCAACTAACCCAAATATCTACATGCCCAATTAGGAACAAAAAAACATTTTAACTGCTCCAACTTTACAAATGACCTAAAAAGGTGTAACTGGACCCCCCTGAAAAGCCTACCACTTGAAGAAGTAGTATTATACTTCAACACAACCTTCTTAAATACCCTTAATCATCATGCCCCCCCCCCCAGTACAACAAGAATTAAAACTAAATATATCCCCTGGCTAACCCCAGATACTAAAATCGTCCTCAAACAAAGAAACAAGGCCTGGACTACCTATCATAATAGTAAATCCCTATCCGACAAACTACTATACCTTGAACTACGTAATAAAGCCAAACAACTTATCAAAACAGATAAAACATCCTATTACCAAAAATTACAGGAAAACACAGGGAAAATCCTTAAGAATTATGTAGCGCAATTACTCTATTCTACAAACAGAAAAAATAACAACCCCTACCCCAAAACCTGAAAATAACCAAGATAATATTCCAACACAATTCAATAAATTATTCACAGAAACTATCCAAGCCCTTGCAAATAACCAGCCTTACAACAATGTCCCCACTTTTGCAGATACACCCCACCCACCAGTCACATTAAACAACTGCCCCAACTTTAGCTTCCACTCAGAACCAACAAAGTCCATTGAAAAACTACTTCTTAAACTCAAACCAACTTCTCTAGCCACCGATAAATTACCCGCTAAATACCTCCAAATAGCCGCAGAAGCCATCGCATATCCCATCTCCATCTTAATAAACAGATCCATCTACGAGTGTACAGTACCACAGTTATGGAAAATATCACATATCATCCCACTACATAAAGGGGGTACCTCCCTTGAGCTCAATAACTATTGCCCTATAGCCATACTATTCCCATTATCTAAAATTTTAGAGAGGGTAATACACAAGCAACTAATGCAATACCTCCTAGATAACAAACTACTAGCAACAGAACAACATGGCTTTAGACCCTTTCACAGCACCACCACTGAACTCCCTGCATTTACCAACATCATCAACAACCATAGAAACAATGGACTCTTTGTATCCACCACATTCCTAGACTTGCCCAAAGCATCTGATATAGTTAACCATACAAAGCTCCTTCACTCAGTATCCACTCTTAACCTTACACTCCCTGCCATCTCCTGGTTTAAAAGCTACCTAGAGGGAAGACTACAAGCTGCAATGTGGCAAAACCAACTCTCCCCCTCCCTACCTGTCTCCCTAGGGGTACCCCAAGGCTCCATCCTGGGACCACTCCTTTTTACCGTCTTCACCAACCAGCTCCCATCCAACATTCCCAAAGCCTCAATAGTACTGTATGCGGAGCCAAAACTATTGACCTCCTTCACTCCCAAACAAAAGAATGCTTTTCCCTAGCAGAAAATTGAATAACAAAACAAAACCTCATTCTGAACCCAGGTAAGGCAAAACTACTACTCTTTAGCTCCCACAGAACTGCACCTCCCTTCAATAGTTTCATCATCTCCTCTAATAACAATACTACAATCACCCCCACCAATCATACCAAGCTGCTAGGGGTTGAAACAGATAATCATCTCAGATTTGACGTACATATTTCTACAACCATAAAAAAGTACATAAAAAACTGTGCCTACTCTATCGCAATATAAAATTTCTCACCAACCACACCAAAATTGCAATTGTCAGAACTCACCTATTATACAACGACCCCCCCATTAAATATTCAAAAACGTGCACACTAATTGGTCAGCGTGCACGTTGTAAATCAGAGTTATAGTAATGGAAAAAGGTCCAGTCGCCCAGACTTTTTCCATTACCATAACTCTTGTTTTTACAGCAACGGAGAACGCAAGATCTCCGTTGCTTCACACTGTCTCGCTATGTTAAATGAGTTTAACATAGCGAGACAGCTTTAAAAAAGCAACAGAGATTCTCCATTGCTTTTTTTAAAGCTGTCTCGCTATGTTAAACTCATTTAACATAGCGAAACTGTTTTTAAAAAGCAACGGAGATCTTGCTTTCTCTGTTGCTTTTTCAAAACTGTCTCGCTATGTTAAATGGGTTTAACATAGTGAGACAGCTTTAAAAAAGCAACGGATATTCTCCATTGCTTTTTTTAAAGCTGTCTCGCTACGTTAAACTCATTTAACATAGCGAAACAGTTTTTAAAAAGCAACGGAGATCTTGCTTTCTCCATTGCTTTTGCCCACAGCTCTGATGTACTGCATAGGCATGCGCATTACATCAGAACTGCTGCAGAATACCATACAGCTGCGGAAGGGCAGCAAGGAGGCATTATACAATGCCATTATTTAAGAAATTTTTTTTTTGTTAAATAATGTCATTGTATAATAGCAATAACCCACTTCTGGGTGTGGGTAATGCTGGATTTACCCACGGTTGGCTTTGTTTGGCCACTCGGGCTTCACCCTCGTGACCAAACCACACCAACCATGGGTAAATCCAGCATTACCCACACCCAGGCGTGGGTTATTGCTATATTATCCACCTTAATGTATGCCTCCCCCATACTTAGAAATCTCCACAAATCTGAACAAAATAAACTTGATAGTTGTTAAAATAAGATAGCTAAATTCGCTACAACCTCACCCATTAGAACACACCACTGTGACTGCCTAAAAAAACACAACTGGCTAGAATTACCACTACTACTCCAGCTCAATCAACTAGCATTAGCCCACAAAATAATAAACTACCCTGATAACACCTCAGCACTACAAAATCTCCTTCAACCCTATACCACTACCCGAACCTTAAGGTCTAGCACACAAAACCTTGTCAAAGTACTAAATATAACAATGAAGCGAGTAGGTCTGTCTACAGCCACTATATATCAAAAACCTGGAACTCCCTTCCTGTCCACATAACTGAAGGCAAATCCCCCAACCAGTTCAAAAACCTAATCAAAGCTCACTTTGTGAATAACAGACTATGCTTTTGCACCCCCCCGGCTAATATGTCTTCTTCTTCTTTCGACTGCTCCCGTTAGGGGTCGCCACAGCAGATCAACTGTTTCCATTTCCTCCTGTCCTCTGCATCTTGCTCTGTCACACCAACCACCTGCATATCCTCTCTCACCACATCCATAAACCTTATCTTAGGCCTTCCTCTTTTCCTGTTACCTGGCAGCTTCATCCTTAGCATCTTTTTCCCAATATAATCTGCATCCCTCCTCAGCACATGTTCAAACCAATGTAATCTTGCCTCTCTGGCTTTGTCTCCAAACCTTCCAACCTGGGCTGACCCTCTAATATACTTATTCCTAATTCTGTCCATCCTCATCACACCCAGTGCAAATCTTAACATCTTCAACTCTGCCACGTCAAGCTCTGACTCCTGCCTTTTTGTCAATGCCACTGTCTCCAACCCGTATAACATAGCTGGTCTCACTACCCTCTTGTAGACCTTCCCTTTCACTCTTACTGATACTCGTCTGTCACAAATTACTCCTGACACTCTTCTCCACCCACTCCATCCTGCCTGTACTCTCTTCTTCACCTCTCTTCCACACTCACCATTATTTTTAACTGTTGATCCCAAGTACTTAAACTCATTCACCTTCGCCACCTCTACTCCCTGCATCCTCACCATTCCTCTATCCTTCCTCTCATTCACACACACATATTCTGTCTTAGTCCTGCTGACCTTCATTCCTCTTCTCTCTAGAGCATATCTCCACCTCTCCAGGGTCTCCTCCGCCTGTTCCTTACTCTCACTACAGATCACAATGTCATCTGCAAACATCATAGTCCACGGGGACTTCTGTCTGATCTTGTCTGTCAACCTGTCCATCACCATTGCAAATAAGAAAGGGCTCAGAGCTGATCCTTGATGTAATCCCACCTCCACCTTAAACGCATCCGTCACTCCCACCGCAGACCTCACCGCTGTCACACTACCCTCGTACATATCCTGTACCACTCTTACATACTTCTCTGACACTCCCGACTTCCTCATACAATACCACAACTCCTCTCTAGGCACCCTGTCATATGCTTTCTCTAAATCCACAAACACACAATGCAACTCCTTCTGACCTTCACTGTACTTCTCCATCAACACTATCAGAGCAAACATTGCATCTGTAGTGCTCTTTCCTGGCATGAAACCATACTGCTGATCACTAATCATCACCTCCCTTCTTAAACTAGCTTCCACTACCCTTTCCCATAACTTCATGCTGTGACTGATCAGTTTAATCCCTCTGTAGTTACTACAGCTCTGCATATCACCCTTATTCTTAAAAATTGGTACCAAAACACTTTTTCTCCATTCCTCAGGCATCCTCTCACTTTCCAAGATTTCATTAAACAATCTAGTTAAATAGTTAAAAACTCCACTGCCATTTCACCTAAACACCTCCATGCTTCCACAGGTATGTCATCTGGACCAAAAGCCTTTCCATTCTTCATCCTCTTCATAGCTATCCTTACTTCCTCCTTGCTAATCCACTGCACTTCATGATTCACTATCCGCACATCATCCAACCTTCTCTCCCTCTCATTCTCTTCATTCATCAACCCCTCAAAGTACTCTTTCCATCTGCTCAACACACTCACCTTGCTTGTGAGTACGTTTCCCGCATTATCCTTTATCACCCTTACCTGCTGCACATCTTTACTAGCTCGGTCCCTCTGTCTAGCCAAACGGTGCAGGTCCTTTTCTCCCTCCTTAGTGTCCAACCTTTTATACAACTCTTCATACGCCTTATCCTTAGCCTTCGCCACCACTCTCTTTGCCATGCACCTCATCTCCTTATACTCTTGTCTACTTTCTTCATCTCTTTGACAATCCCACTTCTTCTTCGCCAACCTCTTTTTCTGTATACTCTCCTGTACTTCTTCGTTCCACCACCAGGTCTCCTTGTCCTCCTTCCTCTTTCCACATGTCACACCAAGCACCCTTCTAGCCATCTCTCTTACTAGCTCTGCTGTAGTTACCCAGCTATTCGGTAACTTTTCACTGCCACCCAGTGCCTGTCTTAACTCTTCCCTGAACATCACCTCACAATTACCCTTTTTCAATTTCCACCATTTAATCCTTGGTGCTGCCCTCACACTCATCCTCCTCTTCTTGATCACCAATGTCATTCTACAAACCACCATCCTATGCTGCCTAACTACACTTTCCCCTGCCACCAATTTACAGTCTCCAATCTCCTTCAGATTGGCCCTTCTACATAAGATATATTACACCTGTGTGCATCTTCCTCCACTCTTGTATGTCACCCTATGCTCCTCCCTCTTGTTAAAATATGTATTCATCACAGCCATGTCCATCCTTTTCGCAAAATCCACTACCATCTGACGTTCTGCATTCCTTTGCTTATCACCATACCTACCCATCACTTCCTCGTCCCCTCTGTTCCCTTCACCAACATGCCCATTGAAATCTGCTCCAATCACCAGTCTCTCACCCTTGGGTACAGTCATCACCACTTCATCCAACTCACTCCAAAATTTTTCTTTCTCATCCATCGCACACCCAACTTGTGGAGCATATGCACTAACAACATTCATCATCACACCATCAATTTCCAGCTTCATAAGCATCACTCTATCTGACACTCTTTTCACCTCCAAAACACTCTTAGCATACTCTTCCTTCAGGATAATGCCTACGCCATTTCTCCTCCTATCCACACCATGATAAAACAATTTGAAACCGCCTCCGATACACCTAGCCTTGCTCCCCTTCCATCTGGTCTCTTGCACACCCAATATACCAACCGTCCTTCGGTTCATCATATAAAAAACACATGTTAGTTCACATCTTAAAAATGTTCGTAATTTTGTTATTTTTCCCGTTTTAATTGTTTGCTGTGACTCTAATTCTGGAGGAGAACGTTTGGAGCTATGATGAGTGAATCATGAATAGTTTTTTTCCGTAACAGTTACATTTTAATTTGATATGCAGTACTCTGGCTAATATGTAATTTCTGAAAATACACCTTACTTAAGACTGTCAAACCACCAATTCAGACCTCTGTACCCACTTAACACTGTTAATCAATTGTACAGACTGTCTAGTGGTTGGTGTACTACAACAGGAATGTTATTCTTTTCACTGTCGTCTAAACCTAATACCCATAGTGCCAAGTATACATATCCTAGCTCGTAATTCAAATCTCGCATCATAATGATGCCCCCCTTCTCATCTATATCCAGAATAATCTACTCTCATGGATCTTTTCAACTTCTCTTTTAATTCTCTTGAAAACATACTATTCCAAGATTGTCATGCTTTGTGATATGTTCAAAAGCAAATAGTATATAGTAACAAATGAATGTACCCTAGCTACTAAGAAATAATGTATGACTATGTCATGTCTTTACTTTTTTGCCTGTAATAAATTGTACTCTTGGAGCTTTTCTCCCCGAGCCTCCACCTCCACTGAAAATGGACTTGTATCCAGTTGGACACTCCCGGTCAACAAATGTAAAATAAAATAAAATGTACTGATAAGAATTACAGCTGCAGACATCTTTTATGAAAAATACATGTTAGTTCACATCTTAAAAATGTTCGTAATTTTGTTATTTTTCCCGTTTTGTTTGCCGTGACTCTAATTCTGGAGGAGAACGTTTGAGAGCTATGATGAGTGAATCATGAGTAGTTGTCTCCCCCCCCCCCCCCCCCCGTAACAGTTACATTTTAATTTGATATGCAGTACCTATACTATCAAATTAAGGTTTTGCTGCTGCTTTCAGTTTCGACTTGTCCAACCAACTAAATTACGGTACTGGAAGCGTTTTTTTTCGTTTCGAGTTACATATTGCATATTTGACTCTGCTGATGTTTGACCTTGCTATCCAGGTTATACTGTCGATAGCTGCTGTGTTACTTATAGACACTAGTTTTTTTGAAACAGGAACTTGTTAGAGTTTAGCGGGTCTGGTACCAACTAGATGATCCTTATGCGTTAGTTTATTCCACACAAATGCATGTACAACGGCATATGTTGGGTATTATCTTTCAGAAGTCATGACCCGTCTAAGTAAAGTGATACTGCACCAAATGACACGGGTGTGTAAGACACAGACGCACGTCCGTTTACTAAGCAATTAAGAGATTCAGGAATAACAACGCGCATGCTCTTGGTTTTACTACGGGGGTGAGTAATAGTTTTTGTAGTCTGTAGCTTTAGAACGTGAGATGTGAGAATTTTAGTAACGCTCTACGCCGGAAGTACTCGGAGTTTGGACAAGGTTTGATACTTTTAACAGGTGAGTAGACGTTCTTACAGTTTTATTTCCCATGTATTGGCATGTATAGTAATGAGTACCAGCCTAGCTAATACTCTTAATTCTGCGTTTGACTTTTTGACTAGAAGGCAAACCCTTGTTTTGTTTCGCGGAAGGGTGCGTGTTGGGGTGGGGGCGCAGTATTGCATCTGGTAAAGAGAGATGCTGCTGCAGAAGGTGATTGAAGATTAATTGCGCACATGAGACCCCTACTTTATTTGTAGTAGTGTGATGTGGAGATTAATTCCTTCCTGGCCGGTGCGGTTTATCATTTGTCATTGTGAGCGAGCTGTCGGTCACGCACACAGCATCCATCCTGCGTACAACTGCAAAAATACTTCAGGATGTTTCCACATGACTGACCGTGCTAACAAGTTAACTTTTCCCCGTTTAGTGCATTACTGCTTTGAAATGTATTTCATTAACTGGCGCTACGTTGGTGTCTTTGTAATGTTTATAAACAATCAGACGCGGTCTTTGTAAAATTTATTAATAGCATAAGATGATTAGAATTTGGGACTTGTTTTTGTTAGTACTCCTTTTTCTAGTTAAGGCATTAAAGACAGTATTTGGTAGACTTGAGGAAATACATGATAACTGTAGTGAAGCGAACCTTTGATAAATAAAAGATACTGTTACTGACATTATAGATGGGATAAATGAAACAAATATCAGACTTCTCAAGCCCCTCATCTTACGATCATGTGTTTTGGTGGCCACAGCACTTCCATGCATACTTTTCCATGTCTTAACGCAAGAAATCTGGACCGAGTCTAAACTAATGGGAGGACAAAGGCCCCAAAAAGGGACATATTACGCGTATAAGCTTAGGTTGATAGAATAATAGGATTTGTGTTTAACATGCATTTTCTGAAGGGCATGAAGTGTGCAACTCAAATGTATGTCGTCATTGTTTAGTGATTTTATTCCTTGTTGTTTTGCCAGAAAACGACAATTTTTATAAGGGACAGACCAAATGTGACAGAAAGCTGGACGTTCTACAAAAGTCTGGACAATAGAGTGGCATGCCTCTAAAGTGTACCTTATTACAAGGAATTACTTCATTTGGGTCTTAAAAAGTTAATGCCCCTCAAAGTTCCACATTGAAAGGGGCTGTTACACATTAACTGGTATTCATGTTAAATGAAATGAGTCGTATTCATTCATTAAAAGATCCGTTTATAAGTACAACCAGCATATTTTAACTATCTTATGATTTTCCTGGTTAAAGTTGTTAGCAAGGTGCTAGCATTTGTTCCACATTGAGGGCCAGTGTTCCTCATTCTGGATGTGGAGGGTTGAGAGCTAGCTCCCCAACAAAAACAACTGAAAAAGAACATACACCATATATCTCAACTTCTTTGTTCAGGATTTTTGGAGAAAGTTAAAAGTAATGGATGGGGGCAGAAATACTGAAAAAAAAAAACTTTAAGTTAATAGAATTCTATACAGTAAGATTTTTTTTTTGGGGGGGCATTCACATATAATAAAAGTTGGGGAGGGGGAATTCACATATAATAAAAAGTTCAGTGTAAGCTATTGTGTACTGGAAATGTTTTTATTACATATACCATTTATTACATGTACAATTACCTGGATTATGTAAAACAAACAAAAAAAAAATCTGTTACGAGGGATGTGCCACCATTCTTAAAGGACCACTACAGGAAAAAAAAATGAAAAACAATTTTTTTATATATATTTTTGAATTTCTACACATTACTACTTTATGATGAATACAGGTTAACAGTCACTACTAATTTTCTCGTTTGCCCCTAGAGGGATACAGAATTACAGACATCTTGGTTAGAGCTTGCTTTCTTTTAAAGCAAAATTTTACCCATAGTGCATAGTTGCTGAGATTGTAATACCCATGGCTGGACTGTCATATCTCGGTTCCATTCACTTAGAATGGAAGAACAGAGAAGCGGTGCTAATTCTGAGAGGCCTCAGTACTAGTATCACTTAGTGTTCTGCAGTGGTTGTTACAAATGTTTTTTCCTACTGATGTGTTAAACATACTATGAAAAAAGCACCCAGAAATATCAACTTATTGCTGAGATAACAGACTTTTTGGGAGATGCTTTTATGTGTTTCAGTTCCTTCTCAAGTTACTCCTCCCATTTTTCCTCCCTCAGTAAGCCACAATATCACATTTCATGCCCTGCAAGGCTTGCTTCAGTCACCTATGCATTACAATAGACATCAGACAGATCTGTCTGCTTAGTGTGCCGGTAAAAGTGTTCCCTCATCTCTGTTGTTCATGTCATCTGAATAGCACTTTCACAGTAAGTAGTGTTACAAAATGCTTATCTGCTTTTTGCTAGAATTCATATTGGCTACTCTCAACTATAATGGGTGCAAGCAAATGCTTGTTATCCACCAAAAAGTCTTACTCCAGACAGATCATTTATATAATGATGAAGTTGTCAATCTTGTTACCTCTCAGACGGGCCACTGATGTTACCTTCTACATTTCCTTACTGTTGGTTTAGTATGTGGAGTCAGTGACATTTTCATTGCACGTTTTCTAATGTTACTTAATGTATTTCACTGTAAGCGCAGTATAATGCATACTGTTAATGCCCCTAGCTGTGTGCACACTTTTCTGT
The DNA here is from genome assembly GCF_019279795.1 of Protopterus annectens. Taxonomy (NCBI): domain Eukaryota; kingdom Metazoa; phylum Chordata; order Ceratodontiformes; family Protopteridae; genus Protopterus; species Protopterus annectens. The sequence goes on from NC_056741.1 coordinate 383,069,840, forward strand.
CTGAGTTAATGACAGTACTACTTTCCAGTGTACACTGCTACATCTTTTTTTTTCTCCTTCCTTTTAGTTTGTAGTTCTGCAGCTGAGGGGCCACCCTTGAATGTATAATATTTTATTTATTTATTCATTCATTCTCTCTCTCTCTCTCTCTCTCACACACACACACGCACACGCACATGATTTATACATACGTGTATATGCATACACACGTGTGTGTATGTATATATAGTGTGTTCATATATACATATATATGTACCATATAACATACGTATTGTATAAAATATGTAGTGTGTATACATATGTATAGTGTGTGTTGTATGCATAATACACATTGTGTGTATATGTATGTGTGTGTATATGTGTGTATATCTATATATATATATATATATATATATATATATATATATATATATATATATATATATATATGTGTGTGTGTCTGTATGTGTGTATATGTCCTACTACTGCTTATAGTACTACCTGCCCACGCAGCAACTCAGTAGTCTAATCTGCAAGCGATTTTTAAACAACCAGAAATTTTAAATACAATCTCTCAGTTTAACAAAAAATCCATAGAAAGCATCATGGAGAAGTTTGCATCAGATTAGCACAAACCACCTTTAACATGAAGCTTGAGTTTTTTTAATGTCATTTCTAATAACCGAACTTGAGGAACGTGTTCCTTTCTGTTGTAAATACTCTGCAAACGGATTTTATGTCTCTGTTAACTAGTAAAGTTCTCTGTATATTTCATTTACCTGGAGGACCATTTGCCAAAGACAGAGGACAGCTGTAATTAGCTTAAAAATATGAAATAAAGATGACAAAATAGTGAGGCAATATGAACTTGGGGACAGGGAGGCAAAAGAGCTGCAGTACTAGATACAGTGTTTGACATCTAGACGGGCACAAAATAGAAAGACATGATCAACAAGGCAGGAGAATTAAAATTAAATGATACAGAAATGTGGTTGTACCTGCTGTATAAAATAGAGGAAGGGTATGAAAAAGTTTGTGGATTTTCAGGGCAACTGCTGGGGAAGTGTGTGCACCGTTACAAATATAAATATATATTGTGTGTGTGTGTGCCCTTGGCCACATTGTCTTTTCCCTTTCTTCCTCACCAAATAGTGCTTTTATCTATCTGTTATTACCCATTTGGCCAGTAGATGGCAGCACCTTCCCATTAACTAACTGTGTCCTCTATCTGATAGGTTCTTTACTTAAAACGACAGAAATAAATGTAAACTTAAAACAAAGCTACATTTGACTAGTAACTACTTCTATACCTTGAGTATCCTATATTGTACTTCCACCCTTGACTCACCTCCCTGTCTCTTCCCTAGTGTCCACTCACCTTAGGTTTCTTACCTGTGTCTCTCTCTCCTATCCTTACTGATTGTTTTCCATAGTCTCGTCCTAGTCCTCTTCTGGCTCTTCCCGCTCCGTTCGCCCTACGGGCTCACTCCGCTCCCCTACCCTGCCCCCAATTCCCACCCACCCCCACTATCTCTACATTTATACCTCCTCAAACCCCTCCCACTCCAATTACACACTTCACTTCCTGTCTCCACCTCTAACCCACCCATCAATTTACATAACCAAACCACTCCCACACTAACTAAACTCCATTCATACTAATAACTCCCTTCCATACCTACATAAAACTAATAACCATGTTAACCAAACCTTCCTCAGCTATTATCCATCTACTACTACTACTAAGCCTAACCTATCTTTCCTACATCACCAAACCTTTTCATTCCACTCACTCCCCTCACCATCCCACTCACTCCCCTCACTATCACATAACTAGCCCATTCCCAAAACAATTCATACACTCTTCCACCCTCATAAGCCCTCATCTATACCCCTGCAACCCCTCACTACTCTTCCATTTTAAACTTGTATCCACCTACAAAAATATTAATCCTTGTGCTTCCTGCACTACTCTAGATAACTACACAACCCTAAAACCATATACCAAACTCTCCAACTACCTTTATCTTTGTATTCACCAGGTCATAACCACTCTATTGTCAGGTGATATACACCCTAACCCCGGTCCATCTCCTTCAAATTCCTCAACAAACACCCCCCCAAATTCCTCTACTTACACACCTTCATCCACAAAAACCATTACCTTCTCAGCATTAAATGCCCAAAGTATTTGTAACAAAATCCCTAACCTCCATGCCTGGCTTCTCCTCAATAACCCAGACATACTTATCAATATCTGAAACATGGCTACGACCCTGTATAAAAGACTCAGAAATAACCCCCCCCCAATTTTAATATCATCAGGAAAGATAGAACACACAAAAAAGGAGGAGGTGTAGCCCTTCTCTATGGCTCCTCTTTCTCAGTTACTTCTTATACTAAACCAGTTCCCCAATTTGCCAATGCCGAACTACTACTTACACTACTCCATCTTAACAAGCATAAAACAATATGCTTAGCCTCCCTCTACATCCCTCCTGGTGATAACATAGCTACTCTTGAGGACATCCTCTCTTGGCTCTCCACCAACATTACCAATGAAGTTATCATTCTCGGCGATGTTAACATTAACTGGTCCTCTATCCAATGCCCAACAAATCCTCAAAATATCAACCTTTATAACTTTCACCAGTTAATTGAGTCAATAACCAGACCTTCCAAAGACTATTCTTGTGGAAGCACCCTAGACTGGATTCTGGTATCACACCCTCACCTATTCTCAAGTAGTGGTACACTCCCTGACCCTCTCAGTGACCACTTTCCCACCTTTGCTCACCGTCACTCTACCTCCCTACAGCTTTCTCATACCACCATCTCTGTGCTCCTTAAAGAATTTCAACCAAAACACCTCCTCTGAATTATTGAAACAATGCAATTGGAGTCCCCTACATACACTACAGCTAGATGAAGCCACCTATTTTAATATATCATTTCTAAACCTCCTCGACTCCTTAGCTCCACTTAGAATAAAAAGAATCAAGAACAAAACTCTCCCATGGTTAAAAAAAGATACCTTATCTACCATGCGCCTTCGCAATAAAGCCTTAAAAAGCTACTATAAAGACAAAAACCCAGCCTCCCTAAATGAATACAAAACACTCCGCAACAGAGTCAAAAAACTTATCAATTCTGACCGCAGATCCTACTATATTACCCTCCAAAATAATCATAAGACTAACCCAAAAAAGTTCTGGAATAGTATCTCCTCCCTCTTCAACCCTGGCAAAAAGGAAAACCCACAACCAGATGAAAATATTAGTGATACCAATCTCGCCTCCCAATTTAATAGCTTCTTTATTGATTCCATATCTAAATTAACATCCTCATTTTCTAATAACTCGACTCCAGCTACGACTCCTACTTCCACTTCCAATCTTGAACACTCATCCTCTGACCACCCTCTCTTCTCCCCCAAACCTATACCCATGTGTACTATAAAAAAATTGCTTCTTAAATTAAAACCTTGCTCTAACGCTCCCGACAATATCCCTTCCTTCTTCCTAAAGACAGCTACTGAATCCATAGCCTACCCAATTTGCATACTTTTAAATCGATCCATCCAAGAAAGTTATGTACCCCAAATCTGGAAAAAGCTTACATCATTCCCTCCACAAAGGAGGTAACGACAATGCCATTTCCAACTTCAGACCAATTGCCATCTTATCCCCATCTCTAAACTACTAGAAAAGTGCATACACATACAACTGCTACCTTACCTCACCAATAATCACCTATTAACTCCAACACAACATGGATTTCACCCGGTCATAGCACTACTACTGCTCTTCTCTCCTTCCTTGAAACTGTAAATAAAGCCAGAGACTCCAACTATATTGTCTCTACTCTCCTCCTAGACCTTTCTAAAGCCTTGACACCATCTCCCACTCCCTGCTACTCAACAAACTCTCTAACCTACATCTTTCCCCTCTTGCATTAGTTGGTTTTCTAGTTACCTCTCCAATCGGCAGCAATCTGTTAAATGGAAGAAATCCACCTCCTCTTACCTCAACACTGTCACTGGTGTACCTCAAGGCTCCATATTAGGTCCACTATTATTCAATATTTTCATTAATGACTATCACTACAATATCCCAAATGCTAAAATAGTCCAATACGCTGACGACTCTACCATCATCTGTGCTGCAAACTGTATTCCCTCACTCAAAAAAATAACTCAGGATGCCTTCACAACCACTGAAAAGTGGATGCATGATAATCATCTTGCTCTAAATCCATCTAAAACCAAACTGATTCTATTCACACCATCAAAAAGCATAACTATTGACAAAAACTCTTTCCTCATAACCAGTCAAAATAATACATCCCTAGAAATTGTTTCCAATGTCAAACTGCTAGGAACTCTCATTGATAATCAGCTCACATTTGATTCCCATATACATACAAACATTAAAAACACATCAAAACTTGGTATGTTCTACCGGCACTCACGCTTCCTCTCCCCTTCTACCAGATTCCTCCTATCTACCACATACCTCATCCCCTCTCTACTATATGGTGCCCCACTACTAACCAACCTTAAATCCTCTACCAAAACAAAACTTTCTTCCTGCTACAACAAAATCGCTAAATTCGCCTCTGGCCATAGATCCTCCTCTCACCACTGTACTGCCCTCCACAAACTGAATTGGCTAGAGCTCCCAAACTATCTTTCTTTCACTCAACTAACTCAAGCTCATAAGCTCATCTTTAAGCCCTCACTTTGCCCCTCTCTCTCCTCAGCCTTCACCATACACCATCCTAATAGACCCCTTAGAACCAACACTCAGAACCTACTTGAACTCCATAAACCTAACCGTCCAGCAGGCAAACTCTTACTTTCCTTTGCCCTGGCCCGCCTCTGGAACTCCCTCCCATCACATATCCGTACTACCAGCAGCCTTCCTATCTTCAAATCTCTCCTCCATTCACACCTATCTTCTCACTGGGAATGCTCCTGTACCCACCCTACATAAATTCCTCCAGCTACTTCACACTCCTTATTCTATAATCCCTTCCCTTCTATAGGAACACTCCTACTATAGCCAACCACTTATGTAACTGCTATCTGCACATACCTACTAACTAATATTCTTAACTAATACTTTCTTTCCTTACATTTACTATTGAATATAGAAATTAAAAATTGTAAACTTATTTGTTGTTCTTGTATTGCAGTTCTGTTGCATTTCCTGTGCTTACATATACTACTGTGATACTTAATCAGTAGATGTTATGTTCTACCTATTATATTTTACTTTAAATTAGATGTTATTTTCTACTTATTATAATTGACTTTATTCTTATTTGTATTTTTGACATTTTGTTTTTTGACATTGTATCTTTGGAGCTTTTCTCCCCAGGACTCCATTGAAAATGGGCTCATTCGGTCCAATGGATTATCCTGGTAAACAAACTTAAAATAAATATATATATATATATATATATATATATATATATATATATATATATAATATATATGTGTGTATATATATATATATATATATATATATATATATATATATATAGTGTATGTATATGTGTGTGTGTGTGTGTGTATATATATATATATATATATATATATATATATATATATATATATATATATATATATTGTGTGTATCTATATATAATATATTGTGTGTATGTGTGTGTGTATATCTATCTATATATATATATATATATATATATATATATATTTATTGACATTTGTTAACCGGGTTTGTCCAACTGGGCTTGTTGCCCATTTTCAGTGGAGACCCGAGGAGAAAAGCTCCAGTAATACATTTTAAAACAAGTGCAATTTTAAACAGTATTGATATAATACCAGTTATAGCAAAACGATTCACATATGTTGGGATACATGCATAAAGTTAAGGTTGCATTAAAAAGAAGTTAAGTAACAATTTTACATTGATATAGTTCAATAGGTCAACAATGAATATTTTTTTTTGTATAGAATTGTGCAAATGCATAATAGACACATTGGAGAGAGAGGTGTAATGAGGTACTAAGTATGGTCCTTTTGAGGGTACATAAAGGGAAGGAAGACTAGGTAGGGTCTTGGCAAGGGTAGGTTCTGGAATTGAGAAAATAAGCTTTTAGTTCATTTTTAAAGTGTGAGGTGTGGGAGATTGAACGTAAGTCAAGGGGAAGTTTGTTCTAAGCATGGGCAAGGGAGTGTTTGTAGAGTAGTTTGCCTACTGACCTTTTTGGGTGGTAGATATCGAAATAATTGTTGGTTAGAAGTATGGAGGGTCCGGGATGGGTTGTAGATGGAGACTAAGGAAGATAGAGATGGACAGAAGGAGGGTTTATAAAGAATAGTGTAGCATATGAAATTGATAAGATAGCAGAAACTGGGGAAGTTCAAGCCATTGAAGAGAGTTTAAAGAAATGCAGTGGTGTGAGTTGTATGGGGAGTTGGTAATGAATCTGGCTATTTTATGGTAAGTCTGTTGTTAGTAATGAATCTGGCTATTTTATGGTAAGTCTGTTGAAGTTTGTTTAGAGTGGAGGCCTGGATATTGTTAAGAACTGGGGTGGCATATAAGAGGGAGGGGCGGAGTAGTGCCTGGCCCAGGGTAAGTCTAGATTCAGGGGTTAGGAATTTTTTGTTCCGATATAGCAGACCTAGTTTCTGGTTTGTGTTTTTTTTATACATTGGAGTATGTGTAGGTTGAACTTGAGTTCGTTGTTGATAATGACCCCTAGGAGTTTTGTGTTAGTGTCAGGTTGGATATTTGTATTGTTAGAAGATGTAATAAAAAAGGTTTTGTAATGAGAGAGAACAGGGAAGGAAAAGTAGGAGTTTGGTCTTTTTGGGATTTAGGATCAATAGGTTGTGAGAGAGCCATTGTTCAGTGGATAGTAGGGCCTGTTGGGTCAGGGAGTGTAGTTCAGGAATGTTTTTTGAGATGGATATGTGTGGAGTCATCGGCATACTGAATAAGGGAGGATTCTTTGCATGAGGTGTAAAGATCATTGGTGAAGATGTTAAAAGGGGTCCCAAGATGGAGCCTTCGGGAACACCAATGGAGATGGGAAGGAAAGGTGAGGAGGATGAGAGCCATTTGACAGATTGTTCCCTGCCGGATAGGCAACTATTAAGCCAGGCAAGTGCGGAGGGGGATAGGTGGAGATTTGCGAGTTTGGATAGTAGTAGAGGATGAGAGACAGTATCGAAGGCTTTGGAGAGATCTAGGAAGAGTCAGGAAATGAGTTTATTGTTGTCTAGGGCCTCTGCAATGACATGAGTGATGGAGAGGAGGGCAGTGGTGGTGCTGTGGTGAGGACGAAATCCATGTTGGGTAGGGGTAAGTAAGTGGTGTGTGAGGAGGTGATTGAGAAGCTGTGAGTGAATAAATTTTTCTAATATCTTGGAGAGGGGGGACAGAATGGCAATGGGTCAGTAGTTTGAGGGGTCAGTGTAGTTTCTACGTTTATGAAGAGGGATAGTGAAGAAAGATTTCCAAAGGGTGGGGACATTTGATTCCAGAATAGATAGATTAATTATTATAGATACAGGATAGGCAATTGAGTCAGCAGCAAGTTTGAGGAATGTAGGAGATAGATTGTCAGTGGAAGGAGAGCAAGGTTTTAGTTTGAGTAGTAGAGATTTGATGTAAGTAATGGGAACTGGCGTTGTGTTAGTGGGACTTAGAGAGGTGGGTGTCGAAGTAGAGTTTGGCTTAGAGGTTACCAGATTTTGGATGGAAGAGATAAGTGTTTTATTCAGGAGGGTAGCTGTTTCCTGAGAGGAAGAGTTAGGGTATGGGGAGGGATTAGAGGGCTTTCCATGATGGAGGATGTTGTTAAGAGTTGACCAAAATCTTTGAGGATTGCATTTGTTGTTTAGCTGAGCAGAGCTATAGTATAACTTTTTGTCATTAGTTGTATTTTTTGCATGGTTCCTCAGTTGCCTGTATTTGTGAAGAAAAGGTGGTTGTTTAGTTTTAGTCCATGTTTTCCAAGCATGATCTCTTTGTTTCATAAGGGACCTAGTCTCTTTGGAGAGCCAGGGAGCATGGTTAGATTTTTACTCTGATGTTCCTAGAGGCAGCTAAGGAGTTTAGAGTATTCATGAAGATGCTATTGAAAGTGCTTACAGCATCGTTTAGGGGGATATGTTTTAGAATGGATCAATCTATGTTGTGGAGAATGGAGTTAAATTGGGATAAATTGAAAGTCAATAGTTTTCGACAGTCTTTGATAAGGTGGGGTTTAGGAATATGGGAGTAGTGTCTTAAGATGGTGGTAGGGAGATGATCACTGAGGGAGTCAGGTAAGGTGGTGGGATTGTGGTATTGGTGGAGGGAATTGGTAAGGATCCAGTCTACGATGGAGCTGGAAGAGGAATTTTAATGGAAATGAGTGGGAGATGTTATAAGTTGGTGGAAGCTGTGTAGGTGGATACTGAGTTGGGGGGAGTCAGTTGTGAGTTTGGACCAATCAAGGTTGACATCACTAAGGATAAGTGTCTCATGTGTCTCATATGGTACGTTGTGGGAGAACCAGGATAGGATGTTTTCAAGAATGGGCAGATTGTTACCAGGAGGAAGGTAGAGGCAATTGCAAGTTTTTTGTGGGGATTCAGATGGCAGTTAAGGATGATGATTTCAGCTGGGAGGAAGTCAGGAATTGAGGAAAGGTATGGTGAGAGGTTAAGAATGTTAGAAGATGGCCACGCCACCACCTTTTTTTACAGGTCTATCAGATCGGAAGATATTATAACCTGGTGGGAGTATTTCACTATTTGAGATGTGTGGCTTGAGCCAGGTTTCGGATAGGGAGAGGATTTGAGGGGTATTGAGAGCTATCCATGAGTGCAGCTCAGTGACTTTATTTGCAAGACTCTGAATATTCAATGAGTAAATAGTTAAGTATTTGGATATCTCCATAACAAAGTAGGTTTTTAGTGAGGAGAGAGTGTGTAGTAGATGCTAGATGGAGTTTGTATAGTTTTGACTTAGCTTTGTGGGAAGGTTTAAAAACCTTTATTATGGATAGTTAATATAGACTTGAGATAGAGGTAGTAAAGAGATTAAGGGAGATAGTAAAAGATGAAGTAGTTGGATATATGTTGCATGAGTGAGAAGCTGATGAGCATAGGAGTGGGTCAGAGAGATTGGAGTGGTAAGAGGTGGAGATAGAGAATAAGGAGCAGTGTAGAAGATATTAGAAAATAATACATGTTGGAATAAAATGTGGTCAGATAGAGTAGGTAGAGAGACAGTGGTATAGATGAAGTGGTGTTGACAAGATTGACAGATTAGTAAGATAGTTGTGGCAATAGGCAGGAAGTGGAATTGTAGTGGCTAGTGGGACAGTAAGGGGAGGGATAGTTAGGTATAAAGGTAATTGTAATGGGGTGGGTGGGAATGGGGGTAGGGTAGGGGAGCAAAGTGAACCCAAGCATAGCGAGGGCAAATGGAGCGGGGCTAGCACCCTGGTCAAGATGTAGTCCTAGAAACAATCAGAAAAGATAGTGAAAAACTAGCTTGAGAGACAAGGATATAAAGTTTCTAAAGGTATAGTCACCAGAAATAAAATAAAAAGAAATAAAATATGAGCAGAAATAAGCTTACAAAAGGACACTGGCCTCAAGCTACACAAGTAGATTTACTTGGAGACCCAGTGCTGTATGGTTAAAATAAGCTACAATACAGAGGGGTTTTGCAGGGGGAGAGAGAGGTATTACTAGCAGCTAAAAGCAGGGCAAAACATACAAAAAAAAAACATTAATATGTAAGAGTCTGAAGACAGTAAAATAGGGCAGCTGCACTAGGAAAGGCAATTATGAATGAGGCTAGAAATGAATTCAGGGAAGGGTAAAGTGCAGAACAGGAGAATATACACAAACAGTATGAGGATAGTGGGTAACCAAAGAGAAAGGATAGGAGCTGCTGGTGTCTGCTTTTCGTAGTGACTAGCAAAAAAAACCCCACTAAATTCTTGTTGTGCTTATAAAGTCTAGCATTAATTAAAATGTTAGCTTTTGTAGTAGTTATTTACTGGGACACATACTGCAGTGGTATTAAGCTTAAAATGGTGGCTTCTGGACAGATAGTTAGAGTTGCAGGGTATCTGTTAATGTCCTCAAACCTGTGCTGCCTGTACTGTGGCCAGGGGAAAACCGCAGGGAAAAATCCACTAGGGTTATAAAAACAGGGAGGAGGGAGATTAGTTATGAGCAAGTAATTCAGGAAAAGAGCGAGAGGCAAAAATACCATGGGTAGAGAGAAAAAAATTAATACAGGTAGGCAGAGACAGTATACCTAGCATTAATTTCCATTGTATGAGTGTCTTGCACAGATAGCTAGCTAAGAACACAGCAGTGTTTACACCCATGCATAAAGTAATGCAGAACAACAGTAGTTAACAGCACAGTGTAGACGTACACAAGGCAATAATTCACAAAGCAGGAAAACAGAAATCCAGGATACTGGGGACAACAACAAGTGGTACACTTTCAGGCAATAGTTCTTCCTTTTACTTTAGTGCTACACCAAGAAATTACAGTGAAAATACTATAGATAAATTTAAATGTGAAGTTAAGGTGCCTGTTGCTCCTTGCAACAAGAGACTTAGTTGGTAAATATTCACATTTACAGTTTTCTTTCATTAAAAAACAAGAAATAATATGAGTACAATTCAAATGCTAAGCTACCCGTGATCATAAGGTGCTGGAGCTCCTTGCGACTGAGAAAATAGACTTTAAATATTTACAAAACTAGAGTCACGAGAAAAAGTACACTGCATATGCAAGCAATGTTCATCTCAATATAATCACAAAATACTATATGACCTAAAGCAGATAAAGCAACAGAATAATCACTAAATACTGTAAGATTTAAAGCAGTTAAGGCATCAGAAAAGACATCACAAAACAGTTAATGCCAAAGAATCAAAAGTTTACCTTGCACAGAGCAGCAGATGCTCAGATGCTCAGCAGCATGAAGGGGAAAGAAGGTTTCAAAATGGCCCCTGCTGTTGTGAGGCACCTTTTGGATTAGGTGGTCTAGCAATTGTCTATGGATGCATTTTTCCGTGATCTTTGCTAGGGGAGACAGTAGGGCAATGGGACGGAAATTGGAGAGTTCAGTAGAGTTACTTCTCTTATGAAGGGGGATAATATGGGAGACCTTCCATAATGTAGGGATGTGTCCTTCACTGATGGTTCTATTGTTAAGAATGGAAATGGGGTAGGCGATAGATTATATATAATTTGATCAACAAGGCAGGAGATATATATTTGTGTGTGTATAAAATATATATATAGTGTGTGTGTATGTGTTATTTATATATATATATATATATATATATATATATATATATATATATATATACATATATACATATAAATAAAAAACATTTCAAACGAGGTGTAGAATACATCAATGCAAGAAGAGGACAATACAACACTGTTCAAACGAGGTGTAGAATACAGTATTCTACACTTCGTTTGAATTGTGTGCATTCTCAGTACTATTTAAACAAGTAAAGTATTTTAATGTAATGTATCACTGTGAAGAAGTTCGTAGTAATAAAACTGAACGAAAGCACTCAGCAATCAGCTCCTGTCTCCAGTGTTTGCATCCTGTAGCACCCCCCCCCCCTTGGGGATGATTTTGTTTTTGAAGTTTTTTTCTGCATATATATGTACGTATGTGTATCTATATACATATATATGTATATGTAGATGTGTGTGGATATATATATATATATATATATATGTATATATGTATGTGTGTATATATATATATATATATATATATATATATATATATATATATATATATATATATATATATATATATATATATATATAGTTTCATAGTATAGTACTAGGCTATCTGCCCTGGGGCATTTGTAAGCCTAGCCATAGTGATGTGGTTTTTGCCACCCCATGAAATGGTACAAAAATGTACAGATAAAATCTAGAATACTGTGCCTCTGTCTAGTAGTGACACAGTGAATGTCCCCTTGTATAATAGAATTAGTTTACTGTGCCTCTGTCTAGCAGTGACACAGACGTGACCCCTGGGGTAAACTTACGATCTCCCATCCACTCATCAAGATTTCTCTTGAAGAGATTCAGTGAGGGGCTCTGCCTAATACGAACTGGGATCCTGTTCCAAAGCATGGGAAGCCTCTGGGTTATGAATCTATCCCTCCAGCATGTCCTATTCATACTTGTGCCGAGATTTAAGTCTTTAGCTCTCGTGGTCCTGATGGATTTGGATTTTTTGAGATGGAGCATGTCCATCAGATCCTGATTGGACATGGCCTTGTATGTCAGGCAGAGTTCACCTCTGAGCAGGCAGTATGCTACTGAATAGAGCTGAAGTTTCTTTAGTCTGGCAGAATAAGACTTATGTTGGAGACCCTTGATCCTTTTGGTGAGGTACTTTTGTGGTCTCTCCAGCTGTTGCAAGTGCCGGGTGAGGTACATACCAGATGGGGCATTGTACTCAATCATGGGTCTGATGAGGGAGGAATATAGGGGTACAATGACATCCTTGGATCTGGATGTGAAACCCTTCATGATGAGGTGTGCAATTTTTCTAACCACTTTGGCAACGTGGGTGTCAAATGAGAGGTTGCTGTCTACTTGGGTCCCTACTTTTTCCGTACTCGGTGGGTTGCTGTCTGTGATAATTTGTGGGTACTTTGTTTTTCCAAAAGGGATAACTATACATTTTTTGGCATTTAGTTTAAGGCCGTGACTACGGCACCAGTTGTCCGTTTCAGTGAGGCCTTTTTGTAGGATGTGTGTATCTGCTGGTGTATTGACTATGGCACCTAGTTTGCAGTCATCTGCGAACTTTGTCAGCCACAGCCCTCCCATGTTTGCTTTAACATCTGAGAAATAAATGCCGAACAAGAGGGGTCCCAGGACAGATCCCTGTGGGACACCACTTGTGACTGGCTTTGAGTCTGACATTGCTCCAGCGATTTTAACTTTATGGGTTCTGTCCTTTAGCCAGTTTGCAACCCATCTAGTGACATAAGGGTTTACATTTAAGCTGTAGAGCTTATCTATGATGCCTGAGTGGGGTATTGTGTCGAAGGCCTTAGCCAAGTCCAGGTATGCTGTATGGACTGCTTTGCCCTCATCAATGGCTCTAGTGACTGTTTCGAAAAAGTCAGCAAGGTTTAAAAGGCAGGATCTGCCCTTTACAAAGCCGAACTGGGTGGGGTCAAGCGTCTGTAGGTCCCCTATGTCTCTGTTTATGAGTTCCATAATGATTCTTTCCATAGCTTTGCAGACCAGGCTAGTCAAGCTTATGGGGTGGTAGTTTC
>NC_056741.1:383088141-383145641 GCF_019279795.1 Protopterus annectens
TGAGACATAGTTGTAGTTTGTTTGCTGCCTCTTTGCTAGTGCTTCAGTGTGTTGCATCTACCACCGCCTTGAATGGATTATTGGTAAAGCTGGTTCTTCTGTGGACATGGCACCTGACTCCTCTACTGCAGCAGGTCTGTCAGACTATACTATAATGTTCTCAAGTTGTAACTGCTTCTGTACTGCCACAGTGTTTAATGTGGCACATATGAACAAGTGACCACAGATGTAACTGAGCGGCAGAAGTATACTTTTCAGGAATTTGGATTCTCATTAAGCATTCAGTTTCTGCAAATGCACCATGTTCGTCATTTTGGTCACAGTTTACAAGTTTGGGGTGGGCTCATCTTAATAGTTATAAGGCATATTCTGCATCACCTACAACACAGCAGTTGACACCAGCATCAGTGACTTACTGTCTACATCTGTGGGAATAAAATACATCTGTGGGAATAAAATACCTTGTCCTAAACAGCTGACACTGTGCTGATTAGATGATCTCATGGGACATCACCCTACATGAAATGTTGGTAGATGACTCGTGCGCCAAATGTATGAATCATGGGCACTGCTTAAATGCTGCACCGATGCATTGATTAATTAGTAGCTCTTCTGGTTGATATACCAGACATTATGTGGAGCAGTTTGGCCTTGATAGCAATGCTGGTGTAATCGGTAGCCTCCCCCAGGATCTTGGTGAAATGGGCTAGATAGTAGAATGCCTGTGTAGTGTTTTTTCTCTCATATGCTGTCTTTGTAAACTGTATGTGATCCTCCACTTGTTACAGCATCTCTTTAAGGAGCTGATGTAGGATCTGTGAGATTGATGACTGCATAGAGCCTAACGTGTCCTCTGTTAAATGCTGAAAGTTTCACATAATAAGGATGGTAAATGGTACACAAACCTGTGTCCCTATTGGGATAGGCAAGTCCATGCTTTCCCCGTGATTACATTTATGGATGGCACATATCTCCTGACATCCGTATGAAGTTTACGTGTAGTGGTAGACAATGTTTTGGTCATAGGTGCTTATCTGATGGTATATCATCTTCTGGTGGATGAGTCTGTGACACTTACAGCACTAGTGTGTGGAAACCATGGACATGTCTTCTGAAATCAGCCATTAACACCATGCTGACCAGCTGATGATGTTGCCACTGCTCATATCTTCATAGTAAAAGTGAAGCCCCTGTACATAGGGAATTTCTGGCATTCAGAATAGATGTGAGACATAGCTGTTTATGCTAAACTTGTGTATATCCACTGTTTGATAACATAATTTAACATGATTGTATTAGTTTGCTTACCTTACTGTGCTGTTTCTCCTGTAACACAGTAGCACTACTTGGGTGCTTAAATCACTCTGTCCCCCTCTCTCATTATCCGTCTCAGTATTTTATCTACTAATGAGTGCTAATTATTTTTGAATATACCCCCCCAGTGAGTATTTGTTTGATTGCAGATTTTAGCATGGTCCTGTATAGTAGAAGAGCAGCACTAAGAAACTGTATTTTTTATTTGAAATTATAAGATTGAAATATGCTAAAGTCAATCTGAGTGGCCCAAAATAAAAATGCAACGCAGAGCCAGAACTTCACACAGGAGGAATTTTAAGTAGGTACATGTATTAAAAAAATAAAAAGTGAATTTAAGCTTGGGAACAGTGCCATAAAATTGCTGCCAGCTTGGCCTGCAATAAAATTTTGCTTTAATATTAAAAATTAGATTTGGTTAAAGCTGTGGTGATGAGGTATTACCATCTATGCCAGGGAGAACAGGGCAGTGCATGTGTAACATGGTTACCTGGAGTTTTTTTTTAATTGTGTCACTTGACTGTCACACTGATTTGTACAGATGCTTGTGTTTTAAAAATGCTTCAGCAGTGTGGAATGATTAAATGTATATGTTTAAACAAAGAATTCTGGAAGGGAAGAGTAGAAGTTTTTGAAATTGTTCTAAACTTTTCAAATACTGTAAGAGATGTATTTATTTGACATTTGGTGACCGGGTTAGTCCAGCTGGGTCAGAGTGACCGGGTTAGTCCAGCTGGGTCAGAGCCCTTTTTCAGCAGAGACCTGTGCAGAAAAGCTCCACAAAAACATTACATGTATTACCATAATACATGGGTATATAGACAAACGTTACCAGTAAAAAAAAAAAAAAAAAGTGACTCTAAAAATCAGCAAAGTACACCTGGTGCAGTACAGAGTAAAATGTAAACAAGTAGAAAACTTGACATTCTTTATCAGTGCAGCTGTGTAGTAGCAGTGGGAAAGAACTAGTATTATACCATGATCCCCCCAAAACGTGCACGCTGATTGGCCAGCGTGCCCGTTGTAAATCGAGTTATACTAATGGAAAAAGGTCCGGTCGCCCGGACTTTTTTCCATTAGTATAACTCGTTTTTTTTAAACACTGTCTCGTTATGTTAAATGGGTTTAACATAGCGAGACAGCTTTAAAATAAGCAACGGAGATCTCCGTTGCTTATTTTAAAGCTGTCTCATATGTTAAACCCATTTAACATAGCGAGCAGTGTTGTTAACGAGAAAGCAAGATCTCCGTTGCTTTTTAAGTCTGCTATGTTAAATGAGTTTAACATAGCGAGACAGTTTTAAAATAAGCAACGGAGATGTCCGTTGCTTATTTTAAAACTGTCTCGCTATGTTAAACTCATTTAACATAGCGAGACACTAAAAAAAGCAACGGAGATCTTGCTTTCTCCGTTGCTTTGCTCAACTCTGATGTACTGCGCAGGCGCAGTACATCAGAACTGCCGCGGATGCCAGACATCTGCGGAAGGGCAGTAAACAGGCATTATACTATGCCATTATTTAAGAAAAGTAACAGTTTCTTTTCTTAAATAATGTCATGGTATAATAGCAATAACCCACTTCTGGGTGTGGGTAATGCTAAATTTACCCATGGTTGGCTTTGTTTGGTCCTCGGGCTTCCCTCGGGACCAAACCACGCCAACCGTGGGTAAATTTAGCATTACCCACACCCAGGCGTGGGTTATTGCTATAAGACACAATACATTCTGTCTGCGTCTATAGTGAAATGCAGGTACAAGGTAGAGAAACTTTAACAAGTAGGAGTAATTAGAGAAACATGGTAGAAGAGAGAGGAAGTAGGAGCTAAGCTCTGATTGTGTATTGTACCAGAGTCAGGTGATCTAATGTGATGTCGTCCTGTAACCAGCACTGAGAGGATGGAACTCTCACAGCAGTTTCAGGTTTTCTTTGGAACCTGATGTCACAAGACAGTACAGTTAATTTAGGAAACCGTTATTCTTTAGACAGTCAGTTAATACAGTAACATTAGTTAGGTAGTGTTTTTCTGTATGAATCTGTCCAACTGTTATTTTTATTTCTCTTGTGATTGAAACATTGGTGCTTATAGTACTTGGGTGTTTATAGTACTTGGATATT
This sequence comes from Protopterus annectens, assembly GCF_019279795.1. Taxonomy (NCBI): domain Eukaryota; kingdom Metazoa; phylum Chordata; order Ceratodontiformes; family Protopteridae; genus Protopterus; species Protopterus annectens. Next base: position 383,091,573 of record NC_056741.1, read on the forward strand.
TAGTTTTCTCCTGTTTTTTACTTTATTATTTGTTAAATATTTATACCTTTCATTATGGCTGGTCTTATGATCTGAAACAAATTGAACTGAGAGAATGAATGCATGTATGAAAGTGGAAGCAACTGTGCAAGATATGAGTGAGTGAATGTGTATATGCAAACAGAAGTTACTGTGTGAGATCAAAGAGAGTTGAGTGAATCCATGTATGAAAGCAGCTGTGTGAGATTGGAGAGAGAATGATTGCAGCTAGTTATTTAATGTATTTGTAACATGTTAATACAACATCAAATGAATGTGTTTCACTGGTTGCTGTATATAAAAATATGGTGGGCTTGGGTTGGTACTCTGCTTTGCAACATAACTTGGACACAACACTACTAAAAGGTTGCTGACCCCGGTATAGAGTTTGGACCCCAGAGGGAGGACTAGAGGGTGAGGTAATACAACTTTGTTAGTGCCCAGAGCCTACGATCGGGCACTTCTAGCCATAGCCCATGACTTTCGTTTTGCAGGTCATATGTGCATAAAGCATACCAAGAGACATATATTATGCAGAACTTTTATTGGCCTGGGATTGGAAGGGATGTGACAGGGTACTGCAGGACTTGGGGGCCAAAAGGTAGGCAAGACAGGCGACAAGGTCAAAGTTCCATTGATGCCCTAACTGTGATTGAGGAGCTGTTTGAGGGTAGTTTTGGATATTGTGGGGCCTCTGAGTACCCCAAGTTCCACAGGGAAGAAGTATACCCTGGTGATAATAGATTATGCTACTAGATACTTTGAGGTGGTGGCTGTGTCCTCCATTGAGGCAGAGGTGGCAAATGGTTTGTTACAGATTTTCAGCAACACTGACAGAGGTGCCAATTTCATGTCAGACCTGCTGCCTTGTTTGTGGAAGTGTTGAGGTGAAACACCTGAAGACCACCCCTACCACTTCCAGACTAATGGTTTTGTGAAGAGGTTAAACAAGACCATACTATGGGCATTTGCTGACCAGTTTGAGAGAGTGGGACAAATATTTTCCCCATCTACTGTTTGAATACAGAGAGGTACCCCAGGAATCCTCAGTCGCCCCCCCCCCCTTTGAGGTGTTGTATGGGCATAGGGTGAGGGGGCCTTTAGATTTGATTTGTGATGAGTGGGAGGGTGAGTCTGAATCCTGCAAGGAGTTATCGTGGCATATGTCCTAACCCTCAGGACAAGGCTTAGGGAGCTCATGTACTTGGCCTAGGAGAACCTGGTAGGTTCTAAACAGCAGAAAAAGATCTGGTTTGACAGGAATGCTTGAGCCGAGAGTATGCTGTGGGACAGAAGGTTGTGGTGCTAATTCCTGTCGGACACAGTAAACTGCAGGCAGCTTGGGAGGGACCCTTTGAAGTGGTAAGGAAGGTCAGTGATGTTAATTGTTTGGTAAACCTGCTAGGTGGGAGGAAGGGGCACAAATTGTACTGTAACATATTGAAGCTTTAGCAAGTTATGTAGGTCCTGGGTAGACTGAAAAGGTCAAAGCTGACTATTAAGCTCAGTAAGTGTCAGATTGATGTGGCAGAGGTCTCCTAACTGGGACATGGAATGGGAAGATTAGGCCAGAACTGGCAAATGTGGAAGCTATTAAGTCGTGGGCTGCCCCGGTTACCAAGAAACAGGCGAGGGCATTATTGGGGACAGCGGGGTACTATAGAAAGTTCATTCCCAGTTATTGTACAATAGCTGCTCCCCTTACAGATTTCACAAGAGAAAACAGGCCAGATAAGGTAGTGCAGACCCCAGCTTGCGAGCAGGCATTCCAAAAGCTTAAAGGGGCTTTGGGAGAACCCCCTGTGTTAGCCAGTCCGGATTACAGCAAAGAATTTGTTGTGCAGGTGGATGCTTCAAACCATGGGGTTGGGGGCTCTACTCGGCCAAGTTTACTACAGAGGGAGAGGAGCACCCAGCTGTATATCCCAGCCGTAGACTCCATCTCAAGGAGGAATGTTGTGCAGCTGTAGAAAAAGAATGTCTAGCTATAGTATGGGTACTGCAGAAACTTCAGCCTCATCTGTATGGAAGGAAATTCACTGTGATAACAGACCACAATCCCTTAGCATGGCTACATAGGATAAGCCAGCAAAATGCCAAGTTATTAAGGTGGAGGCTAAGGTTGCAGGCATATGACATGACAGTGCAGCACTGTAGTGAGGTCAATAATGCAGATGGACTCTCAAGACGGGGTGTAGGTGAATGTGTTCCCAGACAGACCCATTTTTCTCAAGCAACATTTTTCCAGGGTCGCTTGAAAAACTAAGACTATGTGAGGTATTGCCATCTCTATCAGGGAGAGTAGGGCAGTGCATGTGTAACATAAGCCAGCATAGTTAGCTTCATAGCCTAGTACCAACCTATGTACCTATCAGCCCTAGGGCCTATACAAGCCTAGCCATAACAATTCCCTGGCTGTTTCTTCCCACACTATTTACTTCCCTGGACCCCTGTCTAACTGGGCGACTGACGTGATCCCTGGGGTGAATTTCCTTTCTCCCATCCAATCGTCAAGGTTCCTTTTGAAGAGGGCCAAAGAGGCACTCTGCTTGACATGTATGGGCAATCTATTCCAGAGTCTGGGGAGTCTCTGGGTCAGGAACCTATCCCTCCAGCATGTTTTGTTTATTGTGATGACAAGGTTTAGATCCCTGGAGCGTGTGGCTCTGAGGGATTAGGAAAGTGTAGCATGTCCAACAGCTCTGGGTTTGACATGGCCTTGTATGTTAAGCAGAGATCGCCTCTGAGTAGACGATATGCGACAGAGAGTATAGCTGGAGTTTTTTAAGGCAGTCAGTGTAGGGCATCTGCTTTAGGCCTGTGATTCTTTTAGTGAGGTATTTCTGCGGCCTTTCCAGTTGTTGCAGATGTCTTGAGAGGTACATACCAAATGGGGTGTTGTATTCTATAATGGGTCTAATGAGGGATGAGTACAGTGGGACAATTACCTCCTTTTTTCTGGATGAAAAGCCCTTAGTGATGAGGTGTGCCACATAGAGGGATTTCATGACTGTTGTGGCGATGTGGTTATCGAAGGTGAGACCACCGTCCACCTGTGTCCCTAAGTCTCTTATCACACTTTCGGTGTTTAGTGTACTGCCACCTGTATGGTAATTCACGAATACATGTTTTTCCCAAAGGGGATAAATATACATTTCTTGGCACTGAGCTTGAGCCCATGGCTCTGGCACCAAACATCTGTTTCTGTAAGGCCCTTTTGTAGAGTATCCACATCATTTGGGGATTAAATAATGGCTCCCATTTTGCAGTCATCTGCGAACTTTTGTTATCCAGCGTCCCTTAGTGTTGGCCTGTACTTCAGAGAAGTAGATGCTAAACAGATGCCAAACAAGAGCAGTCCCAGGACTGAACCCTGAGGTACTCCACTTGTCACTTGCCTGGAACTGGATTTGGAGCCAGCTACTTTTACAGTGTGGGTTCTATCAGTAAGCCAGTTAGCAACCCATTGGGTGACGTAGGGATTAATGCCCAGCTTAGTAAGTTTATCTACGGTTCCAGAGTGGGGGATGGTGTCAAAGGCCTTGGCAAGGTCTAGATAGGCTGTGTGGACCACCTTACCCTTGTCCATGGCTCTGGAGACTGATTCGAAGAAGTCAGTCAGGTTCAGGAGACAAGATTGGCCCTTCACAAACCCAAACTGGGTGGGGTCCAGTGTTTGAAGGTTGCCAATGTCTTTGTTTATAAGTTCCATGATAATACGCTTCATGGCCTTGCACATAAGGCTTGTCAGACTGATGGGACGGTAGTTTCTGGGATCCAAGGTGGATCCCCCCTTGTGGAGTGGGATAACTATAGCTCTGCGCCACTCAGTGGGCACGAAACCTGAGGTGAGGCTATGATTAAACATGACACAGGTGAGGTGCCAGCTGGAGTTTTGTAAATTTTTGTCATTTGACTCACACTGACTTGTACAGATGCTTGTTTAAAACTGTTTCTTTTATAACTGATTACATGTATATGCTTAAGCAAAGAATTCTGGAAGAGTAGAAGTTTTTGAAAATTTTCTATAGTTTAAGTACTGCAACAGATCTTGGCAAAGCTGTGATTGTGTATTGTACCAGAGTCAGGTGTTCAAATGTGATGTTATTCTATAACCAGCACTGAGAGGATGGAACTCTCGCAGCAGTTTTCTTTGAAACCTGATAAAAATATTTGGCAGTTCACAGACCGTTTAGTTGAGTTCAGTTAGTTGGAAGCTCATCACTGTACTTTGTGGAAGTAAGCATCTCCGCATCTAATCTTGCCTTGCTGTATTAAAAGTAAGTTTGCTAGGGCACAGTTGTTCTTTAGACAGTCAGGAAATACAGTAGTGTTTTTCTGCATCTGTTTTAATCTGCCCAGCGGTGTTAATTTTTATTTCTCCTGTGTTTGAAGCTCTGGCATTTATTGTACTTGTTTCTTTATTATTAAATATTTTTATTCCTTTCATTGTGGCTGGTCTTTTAGAGAATACATTTAACATCTTGAGAGTACCTGTGCTTATTTTAGTGACGCCTTGGTCACTCCGAAAAACCTGGCTGCTTTTGTTACACTCTGGCATTAGTATTGATTTTACTCCATATAATTGGATACCCTTGTAATAGCCTGAGAGTGATTAACTGGTGGCAGCGAAGTTACCTTATAGTTTGGGCAGAAGGGGTACAGTTAGTAAATCTGTACCAGCTTTGCCCAGCAGAGTGTGTGTCTGTGAGAAAATCAAAATGCCCAGGTGTGGGTATGTCAGCTACTTGGAACTGGGACACAGTGCTCCAAAGTGAGTCTTGTTTGGGATTTGGAGAGACAAGACTCCATTCCTATATCTGGAGCATGTTCCCTGTGTGCTCTTGGGGGAAATTTTGCTTGATGCAGAGAGCTGCATCTTAAAGTACTATGTAAATCCATTCATGTTTTTTAGTGACAGTGTCTCACCAGCCTCAAGTGGTGAGGACTGAGTTTCCTTGATTACTGGCCCGGGGTAGAGAGGCTGTCACAAATGCCTTTTAAATATGTAGAACATCCAGAATGAATCATTAATTCATAAATGTAGGTTACAGCTAATAAAATTAAAAAAAACTGTAATGAACCAAAATGTGATTTTCTGCTTCATGTACATGCTGTGAACCAAAGCTCAAAAGCTGTATGATTTACACATGCTTGGAAAGTCCAATGCCTAATGTACCTCCACCTACCACAAATGCAGTTGAGGCAAGTTAGACCTAGTCGCAAACTAAGATAAAGACATCTTTGGAGGCAAGCACAGACCCAAGTAAAATTAATAAATGACAATTTTAAAAAGAATTTACAAATTAGCATTTAACTTACACTATACCGATAAAAAGAATTTACAAATTAGCATTTAACCTACACTATACCAATACTAAGGTAAAAGATGCATTAAAGAACAATATTGAAAACAAAGGCAAAAGAGTGGTTTGTGTGTTAATGGATAGTTTTAACACCTGCAATATGTGCAGACCTCCAGACAGTCCTTTCAACAAATTTAGTACATTATAACAAGCTGGAAAAAGAATAGCATGATAAGTGTAAAAGACTCAGTGTTGTGCAAGTATTATAAAGGCAGTAATAAGATTAAATGAAGCTGTTAATTTCTTAACTGCAATTTACGATGAAATCAAATCTTATAGGAATTTTCATAACTTGACTAGCAGCATAGTAATAGACCTCTAACAAACTGCTTAGAAAAGAATGCGAACTAGAGTCAAATGGAACCACAAGTAGAAAGTATGTGGTCAGTACCATAAGATGGGTGGAGCAATGGAGCACCTACTCCCAGTGCCAAACCTTAAAAAAAATGACAGTAACTGTTGGGATTGCCTGTTAGACAGATGTTAAACTGTCAATAAATATGGTAATATTACAATTATTGTAATATAGTAATTCAGAAATGTACCAATGTACAACCATTGACATCTTAACCACGTGTTTCCTCCTTCAAACCCCCCAAATTTTGCTTCATTGCACAGACCCTGCTTTCTCAGTCCATGGCCCAGAACTGTGGGAGTCTCTCACTCTTCTTAAAGATCATTCCTCTTAACCAATTTCCACTCTCAAATAAAATCACATTTCAAGACTCTAGGAAAAATGCAACTGCTGTTTCTCTGGTCATATGACTTGGCTTCTTTTTTTTTTTGTTCTTGAGTCACTCTATAATGTCATTTATCTTGTTGACTTTGTAGTCTGAAGTCAACTGATGCTCACTTTGACAAAGTGCAGTGTGCACATACAGTGGATATAAAAAGTTTATACACCCCTGTTAGTGCCAGGTTTTTATGATATAAAGAGACCACAATAAATAATTTCAAAACTTTTCCCATCATTAATGTGACCTATAACCTGTACAATTCAATTGAAAAACAAATCTGTTAGGGTAAAAAAATATAAAAATGTACAGTAAGCTGGTTGCACAAGTGTGCACACCCTTCAACTAATACTTTGAAGCACCTTTTGCTTTAATTACAGCATTCAGCCTTTTTGGGTAGGAGTCTATCAGCATGGCACATCTTGACTTGGCAATATTTGCCCACCCTTCCTTGCAAAAACATCTGTCAGACTGTGAGGGCATCTCTTGTGCACAGCCCTCTTCAGGTCACCTTACAAATTTTTTATTGGATTGAGACTGTAGTGGGTCCAGTGGCATCAGTGCTGTGTCCTGGTTAACAAATTTAAAATAAATCTGTAAAAAAAAAAAAACTGAAGTTTATAGTTGTTTCTAAGCTGTCTAAGCTATCATGATGACTTAATGACAACTTATAAGATGTGAAACTTTTTGAATAGAAGTTTGGGTCGTTAAATGTGTGTTTTAAAGTAGAAGACAGAATTGGTTAATTTTAGCAAGTGGTAATGTACTGTCTTGCCACTTTGGCCAAGGGTGTCATGTAGAAGGTAAAGATGTCCAGGAGATTTAGTTAATAGTGGCTTACTGGGTAGAAGAGCCAGATAACACAGGCTTCCCATGTGGCTATTTTTTTTTTTTTTTTTTTTTTTTTTTTTTTTTTAAGGAAGGTAATTGTAATACTAACAGATGTTACATGGGGAAAGATCAAAAGGTTAAGTTCTTATATAAGAGCGTTTAGAAATAGTCAGACTTTTTGTTTACGATTATTGAAATTTTGGAAGGTTTTTTATAGATGCCTTCAGTATGGGTGCCTTCGTCAGAAGACTGTCGCTGCAGTCTCCCAAACAGCTGGAATTTGTGAAAATGGGGGGGGTTATGCACTAATATGAAAGTAGTGGTATTTCTTGGTGTTCTCCATGCTCTGAGGTACAGTGGCTTTGACATAATTACTAAATAGCAAAGATTTGGGATGGTGCAGACTCCCCCATATTAGCGGGAGCATGGAGGCAAGCATGTTTTAAAAAAAAAAAAAAAACTCGACAGTGAATGTTTAGAATTTGGTGTTTGTTATAATTCCACTTTAAATTTTCACTAGCAAAGAGTCTCTGTATCAGGTGTTGTATTTTTAGGCAACAAATACAACTTAAACAAAAAAAAAATACCACCAAGACCACCGATCCAAGAAGTAAGCAAATTTAATGAAACACTTAGCGCCTCGGCTTACACAGCCTTCCAAGAGTAAAAGCACTACAAAATACTGTTTTCTTATATACAGCATATTGCACTAAACAATTAGTTAAGCATACAGTTCAAATCACATACTTCCAATTACATTATTTGAATCCCTGAGGCCCCAAAGTACCATACTTTAAAATCAGCAGAGTTTCTTTTTTTAAGAATTTGTTTTTTTAAAGACACACATTCATCTATGCCAGCCTGCAATTTTTCCAAGACACAACCCCTAAGAGAATCAGGGTTAGAGTTGTGTGCTGTCAAAAAATGACTCCCAAGGGGACTCTCTAATTTTTTTATGTTCCTGCAACCGGACCCTAAAACTCCTGTCAGTTTCTCCTATGTAAAACTTCTTGCATCCACATCTCAACACATACACTAATCTCTCCGTATTACAACTGTATTCATGCCTAACTGTAAACTTGATGACACTGATATAGGGAAAAGAGCTTATTACATATTGACAGATGGAACAGCCTTCACATGGAGAAGACCCAGCAATGGACAGGGGCACTGAAGTAAGAGATTAGAAAGTATGAAGTGAGAGGGAGGGGAAAATCTGTGTTAATTTCAAATCGTATAACATTTCTTTCTGCAAGCCTACACACTCGCCTCCCTTTTTCTCTCTGCCAAGTCTAACTTCAAAAAAATGTTTTTCTTTAACTCATTCACTCAGGAGCAGCTCAAAAAATGCTTCCTGCTTACTTACACCATAGGAACAACAGTGCAGCCTGAGCTCCTTTTCAGATGATCCTTTTGGTATAACAAATCGCAGTATCTTGGTGAATGTACCATGTTAGACCCATACAGTTTGTAATTTAATTTGTAGGAGTGTCCGCTTTTAAAATGATACCTTAACCATTACAGTGTGATGCACCTAAACTTGAGGTATTCACAGAAATGATTCATATCCTATTTCTCATAATTGATAAAGCAGAACATCTCATCCCCTGTAACAGATGGAGACTACATATCAGTGTAGAAGGTGTGTGGCTCAATGTCAGCTTCAAAATGATGCATCATTTGTGTCTTCACCATGCTCCCTTGCAAAGATATGGGCATAATAATGAGAAATATTGCAAATGTATAATTTTCATAATCCTACAATACTAAAACTGGGATATCTGTGCATACGTACAGCATACAGGCACAGTTCTTTTACCATGTTGTAAGGAGTAATACTGTCTTCAAAATGAGGTATTACTTGGCACACTGACATGGTCCCTTGCAAAGTTATTATATATAGTACATGCACCATAGTGAAACATTCGCCCAAGCCACCCCTTCAGTAAAATGTTAAAGTATGCTCTCATCTAATCTTTCTAAATGATTTTGAATGCTGTTTAGAAACTGGAGGCTAGTATCAATGCTGTTTGTCAGGTGTGTGCTACAGGAGTCATGGGAAAAAATAGTTGCTGATAAAAATTTTCAACTGCGACAGTACAAATACAAAATGGAAAACCTATCCCCCCACCACAGTATGTAAGCAGCTATGTAACTTGTATGACCACCTTAGCAAATGCAAATACCTCTCAACCTCTTAGTGCAAAAAATCTGGACAAAGCCTGATAGAATGGGGGGATAAAGCGCCAAAAATAGGGACAGCTTTTAAATACTGCTCTTATAAACGTGGTTGCTAGAATAGCAGCATTTGTCTCAGCATGCATTTTAGTGATGGGTATGAAGTCTGAAAGACAGATGTATATCATTATGTAGTGACTTCAGTTCTCCGATTATCCCAGACATTTGCTAGAAAATCATAAATTTTATGAGGAACAAATCAAAAATATGAGTAAAAAATCTGGACATTCTGCAGAAATTGGAATTGCTTAATGAAGAACACAAACATGGATATGATTTGTACAACAGCTTCTTATATTGATCACCTATTCTACAAGTGCTAAACTGCCTTTTCCATCAACTGTAAAGTCGATCTACAGTCTGCATGCTCAGTTTAGTCTCCAAGATGGTCAAGGAAAGAAATGCCTGGCTCCGGACGACTAAAAGTGTAGAAAATAATCCGCAATCCTGCTCAGAACAGAAGGTCGGTGAACACTACCACTGCACCTTGCAACACCTAGCAAAGTGTATATTCATAACCTAGAAAAATATTGTGTGCTACCATTCCTCCATAGGGACCATACCTATATCAGAATGCCACCACTGTGAAAGATAGCAAAGCGGCAAATAAATGAAGATGTAACATTACCAGAATTACCTTTCAAATTCAGCTAACCAAATTATTCACTTTCCTATGCTCTCTGTTGCCAGGGTAGTAAAGATATCACCACATATGCAGAGCAGGCACCATTTTAGACCAACTGATCTCTGCAGGGCTAAAAAAATGCAGGTACAGAAAACAAGCAAGTCGGTTCGCCAGAGAAGCTCAGAACGCTACCACTACACCTCGCAGCACCTAGCAATAATTCACTGACAATACAGCAAGGTGTATATTCATAACCGAAAAACAACTGTTACCATTTCTCCATAGGACCATACCTATAGCAGAACATCACCACCGTAAAAGATAGCAAAAGCAGCAAATAAATGAAGATGTAACGTTACCAGAAGACATTTCAAATTCAGCTAACCAAATTAGGCACCATTTTAGACCAACCGATCTCTGCAGGGCAAAAAAAAATGCCAGTGCAGAAGACAAGTAAGTCGGTTTGCCAGAAAAGCTCTGGTATCATTTTACAATTCAGGCAATGTCAGGTAGTGGCCATATTCATATCACAGCCATTCATTTCTTTTAGATTTGCAGCTTGAACTGCACAAGAAACCAGATTTTACTAGCGCAGCAACCTACTGTAGAAATAAAATATTCCAGTTCACGTTTTGGGAATGTGAAAAAAACAGCAGTTTATCTGTGTTTAAAGCAAAATTGATGTCCTACCATATGCGCCGGTCACCTATATGATTTGACCAGTAAAAGGAACCAGTATCATTAGGGCATGTTCTTCCAAAGCCTACATACAAGTACTTTTTCGCACAGTGTTTTGACTTGGAGATGTTATGCAAGTGGCAGCTTGGGCTGGAAGAATTTGATTGGCTGCCACCACTTGCTTCTTGCAATGTACGGAGAATTGGCTTACTGTAATATAGTGCATGGTAAGCTGATTTTCTCCGGAAAGTCAAATATTGACATAATGTAAATCCACACTCAAAACTAAGTTGAGAAAGTAACTAAAAAAGTTCAGGTACTTTTTCAACTTCATTAACACAGGAGCTACAGTAGGAATGAAAAGTTGGATATGCTTGTGGAAGGCATTGTGGTGTAACTCCATACAATTACTACCATCACATAGCGTGCTCTGATGTAAGCACATAGGCGCCATGTGATGGTACTCGGGGTTAATGAGTTAGTGCTTCACTTTCTTTACTTTTTCTTAAAGCAGTCTACAGTTCTGTCTTGAGAGTCGTAGAAATCGGTCATGATTATGTAATCTTTCCATAACCTTCTTACTGTTTTGATACCATTAATCTTCGTAATATTTTAATTTTCAGAAATTTCATCTGGATTGCTACATGATCTATAAATCCTGTAATAATACTTCATCTGCATTCTTTATATTTTATGATGATGTAAAATAATGTTTTAATTTGTCCCCTTTTTTATAACTCCATTTACTTCTTCTCCACACTTAGCTTTGAACATTTTAGTACTACTATTAGCGACGGATGTCTTGTGGTAATCTCTTAAACTACAGTTAAATCATTCTGTCAAGTTTGTGACAGTGAACACGAAAAGAAAGCTATTCTATTTCTTCACACATTTGCTTCCTTTACTACTTTCCTGCAAAAGCATACACTATTATTCTGAATATCTCATTTTTCTATTTAAAATCGAATATAGTTCTTTCTACTTGCACTACACACACAATACTTTCATTTAACTTTTACATAAAATGGCAATATACAAGTAGAATTCATGTCCTAAATTCCATGTGATTTTCTCTCCCCAAGACTTCTCCATCTGTATTTTATCTAGGTGTGAGGTAAGTCTTTTGTGTTTTAATGCAGTTGTATCCACATCTCATCTTGAACACCATTCCAATGTAGTAATCCTCCTAACTGTACTTAAAATCCTGCTTATCTTTAATAAAAGTACCTGAAAATTATTCTTTAACCTATGATAAAAAATTTTCTAATCCTCACTCATTCCCATTGGAATATTTATTCTTTGGTTTCCTAGCTCTCTCTCCTAGCTCATCTTAACCTCATTGGGGAGTTTTGGAAAATGAATGAATATTTCCTGCTTTGGTTCTTGTCTGTCCTCCCTCAACTAAATCTGTTCATTTACCAAAACTCCAGTCACGTTTTCATGAGCACGTGTCTGTATAGCGCACTCATTTTTCTTGAATAAAACCTTATGGCTTGCAAGAGTTTACTGCTCCACACTTTATTATAGCAATAACCCATGCATGGGTGTGGGTAATGCTGGATTTACCCATGGTTGGTGTGGTTTGGTCACGAGGGCGAAGCCCGAGTGGCCAAACAAAGCCAACCGTGGGTAAATCCAGCATTACCCACACCCAGAAGTGGGTTATTGCTATTATACAATGACATTATTTAAGAAAAAAATTACATTTCTTAAATAATGGCATTGTATAATTCCTCCTTGCTGCCCTTCCGCAGCTGTCTGGGTATTCTGTGGCAGTTCTGATGTGCTGCGCATGCGTATATTTACACAGTGCATCAGAGCTGTGGGCAAAAGCAATGGAGAAAGCAAGATCTCAGTTGCTTTTTACAGCCTGTCTCGCTATGTTAAACGAGTTTAACATAGCGAGACAGCTTTAAAAAAAGGAACGGAGAATCTCCATTGCTTTTTTTAAAGCTGTCTCGCTAGGTTAAACCTATTTAACATAGCAAGACAGTTTTGAAAAAAAAACAATGGAGAAAGCAAGATCTCCGTTGCTTTTTAAAGTGTCTCGCTATGTTAAATGGGTTTAACATAGCGAGACAACTTTGTTGCTTTTTTTAAAAGCTGTCTCGCTATGTTAAACTCTTTTAACATGGCGAGACAGGTTGTAACAAGTAACGGAGATCTTGCGTTCTCCGTTGCTGCAAAAAAAAAAAAAAAAAAGTGTTATACTAATGGAAAAAGTCCGGGCGACTGGACCTTTTTCCATTACTATAACTCTGATTTACAATGTGCACGCTGACCAATCAGCGTGCACATTTTGGATTATTAATGGGGGGGTCATTGTATAATTGATATTTTACCTCTCTTCATGCAGTTAGCTTCATTACATTCAGCACTTTCCTTGAGTTGCTTCCTTCTTTCAGTCACCCTGCCGCTCCTGGCAGTCGAACCAAAAATGCCACCCCCTTTTCACATCATCTACATGTTGCTGTGCACTTTGTTGCTATATGTCCTCATTCACTGCACTGATAAATGCACATGATAAAATAACACTATTATATGTAATGAACCCCCCCCCCCACCTAAAAAAATATATTTTTGGTTGCACTACACATCTTGGTCACTATAAATATGTCAGCATACAGTATACTTGAAGGTAGTCTTAATAGAATATTTCTGCTGTTAAAATTCCACATCCTATCCCCATTACAGAGATTTCTTCTGTGTTTTGTTTTTAATAGTAATTTCCACAGATTCATTTGTTTTTCTAGACATCACATTCTTCTATTGCATCCATTCTCAATTGCTATTTTTTTCTTCACAATTTTTTCCTTCCCCTGATGAAAAAAAATTAAAGCATTCCATGGGGAAGATATTTTTCTTTTCATCGCAGCAGTCCATGAGCATAGGTAGATCACATCCTAGCTTCTTTGTCTAGATGTGTAAAAGACCTAATGTCTTGGTTATTAAACCTCTGAAGTTATTAAATTGCATCAATGGAATGATGTTATTTATAGGACATTATTTTTAATTCTCATCATACCTTTTGATATTTTTTCGGTGCCTTTTGTGCTTTATTCCCCTCATCTTATTTTTCTTTGCTGTGACTGCTACTACATATGACTTTTTTTTAGTTGTAGAAATGCATCTGCAGTCATAGTTTCCTGAGTCTGCTTGCTATTTTCCTTGGAATACCCGCACCAAAATTATTAATCTTTTCACTTCTCATTTTCCAACACCCCCCCCCCCCCAGCCTCATCAGCATCCACAAGGCAACCCTCTGCTTCACTGTGGCTGCTCAACCTTCTTCCGTTTTGTGTTACTCTTCACAGCTGCAGCCCTGGTAGAAACTGGAGTGAACATGTGCGCTTCAAAGAGTAATGGAATTTCTCAGTGTCCTGATCAAATGTTCCTGTTCGGTATAAAAAAAAATAAATCTAGAAAAGAGGTTACCAGTTTAGCAGGAGCAAAGAATAAATTAAGAAATTTAAATAAATTGCAATACTTCAACGATGCAGGGATAACTTGCTCTTTTTTTTTTCCAGCCTTTATTAAGCATTTGCATTAACTGCTGTTACATTTGCTACTTAATGTCAGTCTGCATCAGAGTCTTCAAGATGTATGTAACTAACCTGTGCATATTAACTTCTCACATTATTTGTATATGCATCCATACTTATACAGTTGCATTGTTTGTGTTTTTGCTTTGCACTTTTATTTACTGCATTTGTTTATTGCAAATTCGTATTAACACCTGTGTGTTCTGTCACTACTTTGCCTTTGGCCTGGGTTAATGACTGAAAAGGGTCTCCTACCAGACCATTTATCCAGTTAACAAGCACTATTTGTTTAATTTAAACCCTTACATTTTAATCAGTGACTTGAGTATATGTATATTAATAGAAAAGAAGACGAGTCATAGTCATATTTTTAACGATCTTTATCTTCCCCTCCTTTAAACTTCAATCCTTTTTTGAACATTAATTTGTATGTATTGTGTTCACAAATTCCATTTATTTCCATGCAGTTTGCCCTTCCCTTTTCTAGAAATCCTACATCCAGTTCTTTTTTTCCTGCAATATTCATATTCAGTACTTCATTTGGTTTAGATTTTGATTCCTATTTTCTAGTACATTTTGTAAGGCCTCTCTAAGTCTAGGGGAATTTTTAAAACCTGTAAACTTGTTACATCACTTATTCCAGGATTGCCAGGCATCCCTATTGAGCAGGACTGTCCTGGGATCAGAAGCCCGATCCAGAGTCCTGCACTGCTGGTTAAAATCCTGTGGCTTGTATTAAAAAAAAAAAAAAAAATCTCAGAACAGAGCTACTTCTGTTTAATGCGGAACTGTCTGATGTTCCGCATTCAACAGAAGAGGGTACGCTGTGCAATTGTTTTGATTGGCTCGTATACCGGCATACAGGCCAATCAAAAATCGCCAAACACGGAGCTTCTTGTGGTTTAATGCAGAACTGCGATGTTCTGCATTAAAGACCTTTTTTTGGTCTTCACCTACTGTGAGAGAGACTTTTTTTTTTTTTTTTTTTTTTTTTTTTTTTGTGTCCCTACCTGGCCAGTCAGAAATCTGGCAACCCTGCCCCCCCCCCCCAAAAAAAAAGCAACGTTCTTGATTACTTCTTTTTCCATCACACCTCCAGCATTTGCTGTCTGTCAGGAAAACAGGAAAAGTTCTGTGAAGTCTGCAGTTTATAAAATACTTGGAGATATCCATTCAAAAATCTAAACCTTCACGACTTTGTTATACATTAGTAAATACAATCCCATTTGTTGCATGCCCCAGAAATGAAACTGTCTTTTATGCATTGAACATGGGTCTAACAGTTCACATAGTTTTTGCCCAGATGTCAGTATTTAATTTTTGTGCCCTACATTAAGGACTGAATATGCTAGGCCATTGTCTGTCACTTTTTTGGCTCAATAAAATCTGATCCTACTTCCCATGATTGATATCCTGGTCATAATGAAAGTTATCGATGTACAATAGAATTCTTTTAGCTATGACATGTAATAAATTTCTTCGGTGCTGCTTTTTTAATTTTAAATGTCCTGCTTACGATTTCAGTTGTATTTCTCATTCAGTAAAACAATTGATGAGAATGACTTGCTCTTCATTGTGGTAGAGTGCACTTTTCTCAGTTGCAGTGTAGTGGTCTTTTGCTTCAAAAAACATCCCATAGACCTCTCCATTTTTTTAATCTTTAATTTATGCATAGTTGAAATCCACTACTGTTACTGTAACTTGACTCCCAGATTAGAATCTTGAGCCCTAGGTAGGTGTGAATGTAAGCTTCTCTGACCACAGTTCTTTTTAGATTTTATGAGAATTTGTTTTTAGTTATGTTTGATGAAGAAGGGGCTTGATGACATCCCCAGGGGAACTAGCTTCACCATCTGAGAAATACTTCTCTAGACCAACTTCATCAGGACAGTAAGTTGTTCGTTAATGATCTCCCACCCAAGCAAGTGATTACAGTATTCAACATTAACTCTCAGCTGTTTGCAGACAGATAAGTAGGCAATATTTCATCCAGAGTTGGGGGGGGGGGGGTTGTTTGGGTCTAGCCTAAATGAAATTCTGTTTTGCTGTTTCACTGAATCGACCAAGTTCCAGTCGCACCATTTATGCAGTGCCATGTTTGTCTTTGAGTGTAACTTTTATATTTGCATTAGACCAGAGCCTGAGCATGGTCAAATGGGACCCTATGCGAGATAATGGACCAGGCCCCCTCCTGTAGCAATTCCCATCTCCTGTTACTGGCCTAAGTCTCCCCAATTACCATAAACACTTTTCATACCTGTCAGTGTGGATACTATTTTCTTCTTTACTTTTATAATTATAGAAATGTAGATGCAATTTAAATCTTTTTATTTCAAAGTTTATAACGGATCTTTTATTTCAAATTATGTAACACAAATACTGATGGTCATTAGCTAAACAAACAGTGGGCAGCACAGTGGGACAGTGTTTAGTGTTTTTGCCTCAATCAAGAGGTTCTCCGGTTCAATTCTCGGCTGGGGTGCCTTCTGTGCATAGTCGGCATGTCCTCCCTGTGTTCATGTAGGTTTGCTTTGGGTGCCTTGTTTCCTCCCACATTCACAAGACATGCTGCAGGTGAATTGGACATTCTAAATTGGCCCTAGATGTGAGGACGTGCACCTTCTGAGAGAGGTTGGGTGCAGGGCTGGCAACTGATACAATAAAACTCTACTGCCACTAGTTCTACAGACTGATCCACTGTGGTGACTCCTAACTGGAGCAGCCGAAAAGAGATGATGATTAGCTAAGCAGTCTGCTTGGAAAACGGGCTTGGCATGAGCAACAGTAAACGAACAACTTCTCACTTGAAGCTCACATTCATTGCAAATGCATCTGGCCAGTAGCAAATTAAGTATACCTTGAGCTCAAGGCTGTTTGCAAACCATGGGCCCCTTGTGTAGTATAGTAACAATTGTTGGTGTATTTCATAGTTTTCAACATTTTTTTCCAGTAAGCAATGAAACAAAATGAATGAACTAGTAATGATAAAAGCACTCATTTCAGAACATTTCAAGGCCACCACTCGAGCTGCTCCCCACCAATCTCCGTACTTCAGTTACAGCCCCTTTATCAGCTTGTGTGCACATCACATAATACATATTTGCTAACCAGGTTAGACTCACTGGACGCAGCCTCTCTTCGGGGGTGAACTGGAAGGAACATCTGGTTAAGTGACATGCTCAAGGTCACAAGGTAGGCAAGTGAGGGTTAAGTTGATCAAATCCTGTATTTACGAGTACTACAGCTCACAGCCTTAATCCTCTGCACCAAATGCCAGATTGATTGTGATTAGAATGGCCACAGTAGAGTATGTACTTCATTGGCAGCTTTGGATGTATCAAGTGACAGTGTTAAGACCACTAGCATTATACTATAAAAGCCACCTCTGTGTAGCACAGCTCGGAGTATTTGAGGACATAAGTAGTGTTGACCACTTGATAAAATATGCTAAGCCAGTATTCGCAATGTCTGAATAATCTCATATTAAAGAGAGCTATTATTAATGCAGAGCTTAGTGCTGGCAGTGCTTCATCTACAAATGCAGTACTTACTGCCCTTGGAATAAATTGCCTGTGTTCCATTTAAAAAAAAAGTGTGCTGGTGATATTGCCATACTGTTTCTTGAAGTAGATCAGCTGCGTAGTAGGGAATAGTTGTCAAACAAAGACAACTGTGTCATAGATATTAGGAATGCAGTCCTGGAGACCATTAAGGTGCCTGTCCTGAATTCCCAATTGCTCCAAAGCACTGTATTAAGTGATTTTCTCAAAGTCAAACAGTAGTTAAATGAAGGTGGAAAGATTCAAATCTTGCACCCTTGGCACAGGTAACAGCTGATTTTTAACAAGTCAGAGCTTCACTCCTCTGTAATAACTACCAGAGTAACCATTTTTAACTAAATGCAGAAATACTTTGCAATTCGATTTTGTAGAGAAGACTGTATCATAGTAATATGCAATGAGTACATAACTGATGCTGAAGACTGGCCTGATCATTACTTCAAATAATGCTGACCATGTGACCTGATAAATGTCAATCCCATTGCAATTGCTGGAGGCTGTAAAGAAGGCATTGTAGAAATATTACTAAAATGCAACACATTTAGGTTATCAATGTCTATTTAATGAATTGATTCTTTCTTTAGTGCAGTGAGTAAAACAAAACCGTGCAGATAGTGTAAACGCTGCAGCTACTTTTGCTCAACTCAATTCATATAAAAAAAAAAAAACAGAAATTCCTGCATATAACACACTTATTTTTTTTTAGGGGGTACATGCTTGTAGGACACCTACATTTCATTTTTGACCTCCCTATGTCTTCTGTGCCATTTAAGAATGACTATCCCCTCTTGACATTAGTACATGTCAGACGTGCCTGAATGGATGATAATGCTGTAGCATCGTAACTCATGCCTCCAGAGTTAACCAAGCTAGGTCATTGACAAATGGGGCTTTATGCAGGGTAACGGAACCCTGTCAGTGTACATATTACTTGTTCTCCCTCCCCCCAGTTACCTTGAACACTTTTCAAAACCTGTCAGTGTACATAACTGTTTGTTTTTACTTTCACAATTGTCAGAGATTTGGATTTTTTCAAATTTTACCAAAAAAAAACTACATTTTCTAAACGAAGCAAAGCAACACACTTGCACTGAAAACAGTTCATAGGTATGTAGTAGGCTAATGGCCCTGAAGCCTTTACAAGCCTAGCCGGTAGGGGATTACCCTGGCATTCTGCCACCCGACCTTGGTTCCCAGTGCCTCTGTTGAGTAGAGCCACTGGAGTGATCCCCGGGGTGAATTTTCTATTTCCCATCCACTCCTCAAGATCTCTCTTGAAGAGGGCCAGTGAGGTGCTTCGTTTGACATGTATGGGAAGTATATTCCATAGCATGGGCAGTTTGTAGATTATGAGCCTGTTCTTCCAGCACGTTCTGTTTATTGTGGTAATGAGGTTGAGGTCTCTGGAAAGTGTGGTGCGGAGGGATTTGGGATTTCTTTAGATGTAGCATTTCTAACGGAGCTGGGTCAGACATGACTTTGTAAGTCAAGCAGAGATTGCCGCTAAGTAGGCGATATGAGAAGGAGAATAGAATAGTTGGAGTTATTTTAGTCTGTCCATATAGGACAAGTGTTTAAGGCCTAGGATCCTCTCTGTGGGGTACTTTTGCGGCCTCTCCAGTTGTTGCAGGTGTGTAGTGAGGTACATGCCAAATGGGGCATTGTACTTTATGATTGGCCTAATGAGTGAGGGAAGAGTAGAGGGAGACAATGACCTCTTTCTTCCTGGATTCAAAACCCTTAGTAATGAGAATGTGCCACATAGGACATTCTGACGACAGTGGCAATGTGGTGGTCAAAAGAGGTTTCTGTCAACCTATGTTCCCAGATCTCTTGTAACGCCTTCTGTGTTCAGTGGACTACCATCGATGTGGTAATTAATGGGAACTGGGTTTTTCAAAAAGGGGATGATGACATTATTTGGCATGGAGCTTAAGACCATGGTTCTGACACCAGTCGTTTCTCAGTGATGCCTTTCTGTAGGACGTCAACATCACCTGGAGTTAATAATGGCTCCCAACTTGCAATCATCTGAAATTTGTCAGCCAGAGTCCCTTCATGTTGGCCTGGACTTCTAAGAAATAGATACCATACAGGAGAGGACAAAGGACTGATCCCTATGGAACTCCACTTGTGGCTGGTCGGCAGTCTGACTTGGAGTCAGCTGCTGTCACACTGTGGGTTCGATCTGTGAAACAGTTTGCAACCCACCTAGTGATATAGGGGTTGATGCCTAGCTTAGTGAGTTTTTCTATGATTCCTGAGTGGGGAATGATATCAAAGGCCTTGGCCAGATCAAGGTAGGCTGTATGAACCACCTTGCCTTCATCCACAGCTCTGGTGACTGACTCAAACAAGTCGACCAGGCATGGTCTACCCTTCAGAAAACCAACCTGTGTGGGATCCAGAGTTTGGAGATTCTCTATTTCTTTGTTTATTAGGTCCATGATGATGCATTCCATAGCTTTGCATATCGGACTTGTCAGGCTAATGGGGTGATAGTTCCCAGGGTCTGTAGTCACTCCTCCTTTTGTGGAGAGGGACGACCTGTACCAGTGCTCCATTCGGTAGGGACAAAGCCTGAGGTGAGGCTGTGATTGAACAGGGCACACAGGTGAGGTGCTAGTTCACTCTGTAGTTCATGTAGAACACAGCCAGGGATATTGTCAGGTCCCATAGAAGCTGTATTCTTGACCTTGGACAGTGCTGTTTTAACCTGTGCAGCAGTAGTACTGGGTGCCTGAGAATCTACTGGTGTTGGAATTGGTCCTTTGAGGGCAAGGATAAAGTTGGCACTGAATCTGCCAGTATATTGGCTATATCTGTTGGCTTGGTATAGGAGGTGCCATTGTGCAGTAGCTCAGAGCAAATCTGGGTATTGCCATGGAGATTCTTTACATAACTATAGAAGGCCTTGTGGTTGTCTTTACTATCTGCTGCAATTCTGTTTTTATAGCTAGCTGTAAAGGATTTGATGAGGGATCTCTACTTTTCTGTTGAGGCTGATAAAGGGAGTTTTGGCAGTGTTGGGACTTCACCTTATTCCGCATCAGTTTCCTCCTTCTGTTGTAGAGTTTATGGCAGGGGACCACCAGATTGTCTTCCTTATTTGGAGGACAGCGTCTTGGTTCTACTGGGTATGGAGACATCCATGCATTTGTGTATGTGTTCGTACAATGCACTGGTGTATTATTCAGCGGTCATGCAACTATTTTCCATTTGCATGGTTGCCGTGAACTTAACCATCTCTGTTTTTAGGAGCCCATGTTAGTAATGACCAGGTCATGGATATTGCTAACCTCTAGTGGGGCAAGAACGAGCTGGTCCAGGGCATTGGAATTAATGAAATTCCAGGAAACGTTGGGCAAGTGTATTGGTACATGAGTAGTTTTTCCCAGTTAATGGAGGGGTAATTGAAGTTGCCCAGTATGAGAGTGTTAGTTTGGACCCTAATATTCTCTAGGGTGCTTAGGAACTTGGAGCGTGAGTCTTAGGACATGGTTGGGGACCTATAACAGGCTACGACCTGAATCGCTGTCTTACCCAGTGTTAGCTACACATGAAGTTTCTCTGATGCGTTACGTTGGGCTACCAGTCTGGAGGTGTGCGGATCCTTTATGAATATGAAAACACCACCACCTTTGGAGCTTTGGTCCAAGTTCTAGGGCCAAAAAGGTGTGGAATGAGTTATAGCCTGGTAGTGCAGGGGTGCTTTCTGCTGCCTTGAACCTCTTGATGTTATGTGATCTTATCTCGCCTACATTCTGTACTGATGGGCTCGGAGCCGATCCCTCGGCTCCGACTCGACATGCTGTGCTATAGAGCGAGGCCTCTTATTGGCTGAGCTATTTCTTATCCCAGGATGCACCACCACTAATTCCCCAGATCTCGTTTGCCGCTTACAAGCTTAGACGTGGTCTCAACTTGGCTGGGCTAAGTACTAATTTATTTAGGCTTTTCCTGTCAGAAATTTGCTTGCTTTGAACCCAAAAGCTGTTTTAACAGCTATTGTTGTGATTTGAGTGTGTATTGAACAGTTCTGTTGAGGAATTTGTGTTTTTCGTCAAGGGAAGGTTTCCCGTTTTAGTTAGAGGGGCCTTCCCCTGTTGCTTTTTGCTATCTTAGCGTTTTATTTGTGGGTCAAGTACCCGTTTAAGTTAGAGGGTCTTGACTCTCTCTTTCTGTGTGGTATTTTTTCAAACTTTATATTTTTTGTTTTTAAACCATTAAGTTTTGGTGTGTTTCTCTTTAGACAGGTGTGTTTTTTTCTAAATCAGTCATGTCCAAAGAGCATAGACCCTCCGGGTTTAAAAAGTGCACGAGGTGTGGTTATAAGATGTCCATAACGGACATCCACTCCTCGTGCGTCTATTGCTTGGGCGCCAAGCACCTACAAGAATCATGTAGCGTGTGTCACGCCTTCTCATCAAGGGTCCTCCAGGAGAGGAAAAACAAATTAATCCTTAAGGGGTTAATTAAGCCATCCTTCGAGGAGGCTTTATCTTCCTCTCCCTCTCCTTCAAAAAAGAAGAAAGCGTCAGCTCCGACCAGTCAGTCGGAACCGACTGCCAAAAAACCTAGGCAGACTTCTCCATCGGCTCCACGGACTTCGGAGCCGAGGGCGGAACGGTCTGCCTCGATGCCTCCAGTCTCGACCCCTCTGGTTTCGGAGCCGAGGGCTGGGGCTTCGAGAGGCAGGTCACCTTCATCGGCTCCACTGATATTGGAGCCGATGAGGGTTGCCGGCTCAGACTCTTCCCCTTTGGAGCCGAAGTCCTCGTCGGCACTGAGGGAAATTACCTTGAGATCTCCCTCGGAGCCGATAATTATAGAATCCATTCGGAGCCGGTCCCCTAGTCCTTTGGAGCCAATGGAGAAATCGGTTCGGACCCGATCGGTATCGTCCAGATCATCCAAGATGTCCGATTCGGACATCGATAGGGTGCTCCTAAGACTCTTCCAGTCTCCGGTGTTCCAAAAGCTAGTTTCGGCTCCAGCCCATTCGGCTTCGGAGCCGATGGTCCACCTCCCTACTATGGTTCCTCCTCCAACAGCCTCGGCACCGTTGGAGCCGGTGCTGGTGGAACCGGTGGAGGTTTTAGGGTCGGGCCCGACCCTTACTCCGGCTCTTAGGTCGGACTTCGGTACGCGGACTTCTTCCGTTGGCCCCGGGGGGGATGCTTCGGGATTGATGTTTTCTGTCCCAAGTCTCCCTCTTGGTGCGTCGGTGGCAGGAGTGCCGTCTACTGTCGTGGCCACGGAGGTGGGACCCTCCCAGGATTCTGGTGGTCCCGCCTTCAGGGCTATGAAGAGTGCGTTAGCCAAATCATCTTTGGCTACCTCCACGGTCTCCCCAGCTCCTTCCCTGCATACCGAGACTGGGTCTTTGGCAGTCCCCCTGTCCTTAGACAGCGGAGCCCCGGGGCCTGAGGTTACCCCCACTGGGGTTTCCCCCCCCTCCTGGAGGTCCTTCTGAAGCTTCTTCGGAAGAACCCCCCAGGAAAAGATCATGCAAGAGGAAGCACGTTGACTCCCCTGATGAGTCTCTTACATCAGACACTGACCTCGATGATGCAGAGGGGTCCCCTAAGTCGTCCTCGGATGATGTCTCCTTTGCAGACATCCTGGAAGCCCTTAAACAACGAGGCGGCTGGCAGTCCAAACCCCCTTCTGCTGATGAGTCAGTGTTCCTTAAGGCCTTCGGGGCTCAGCCCTCTGCCTCCTGGGTGTCTCCGCCCTTCGAGCTCTTGGATTTGATCTGTCGAAGGGCGTGGGAACACCCAGACTCTGTGGAACCGGTGCCTGCTCATCCGAATAAGTTCCTCTCGGCCCCCCCTGAAAAAGAATTTCTAACCAAAGGTGTGGCTGTAGATGCTTTGGTGGTGGCATCTGCTACCCAGCAAGATGTAGCAGAGGCTTTCGACGTCCGTCCATCCTCCTAATAAGGAGTCTAGGAGCATGGATCGGTACGGAAAGCGCACCCTAAGTTCAGCGGCCTTTACATTAAGGTCCTTGAACTACCTTACGCACTTTACTAGATTTCAGAGGGATCTGATTAAAGAGCTTTCCAATACCCTCTTGGGTAACCTGCCTGAGGAGCTGGCCCGGACGGTTGGCTCTCAGCTGGCTACATTGTCGTCCATTTCAAACTCGTCCATGAGGCTAATTTCTTATGCGGCCGGAAGGCGAGTAGAGCAGCAGTACAGGCATTGCTCTACGGAGACAAGCCTGGCTCCGCCTGTGTCATTTCGCGGAGGCCTTTAAGTCTTCCTTTGCCGACGCCCCCTTTGATGGGTCCTCCCTGTTTGGACCCAAGGTAAAGGACACATTGACCCGCTGCGAACAGGAGGGTAAGACTCTGACTGCCGTAGGGGCACGATTTTCCACTCCCTTTCGGCCTTATCCCAAGGCTAAAAGAGGAGGGAAAATGTGGTTCTGTAGATCTCCGAAGCCTTATCCCTCTCAGCAGGATGATCCCCCTTCCAGAGGCAGGGGAGGGGGAAATTCTTCCGGAAGACGCCATCCCAGAGGCGGCAGAGGCCCTTGCAACACTGGAGACCACGAGTCCTTTCATGGCTCTTCAGCCTTTCACAGTCCCTGAGGGATTGCGCGACTGTGCAGCTCCGGAGCCAGTCGGGGGTCGTTTTTCGAAGCACCTGAAAGCCTGGGAAGGTATCACTCAGGACCGATGGGTGCTTCGAATTATCGCCGGAGGTTACACCATCCCTTTCTCTCACTCCCCACCTCAGTCCAAAAAAATCCCGGACCCGCCACCCAGTCAAAGGGATACTGCAGCCTCAGAAGTTTCAAAGCTGCTGCAAAAAGGAGTCGTCCAACTGGTCCCCGCAGACCAGATCGGATTAGGGACTTACTCAAGATTCTTTTTGGTGCCAAAAAAGACTGGGGACTTGAGGCCCATTTTGGACCTCAGCATCCTAAACCGTTCAGTCAGAAAGTCCAAGTTCCGAATGGTCACCCTACAAACCATTCTCCCATTGCTGGAGAAAGGTGTTTGGATGTGCTCCAAAGATCTCAAGGACGCTTAATACCATATCATGGTACATAAAGCGTCCAGGAGACATCTGCGCTTCAGCCTAGGAGGCAGTCATTTTCAGTTCCGTGCACTGCCCTTTGGTCTCACCACAGCCCCCAGGGTGTTCACCAAGTGCTTGGCAGTCGTGACTGCTCACCTGAGAAGTCTAGGATTCCAGGTGTTTCCGTATCTAGACGACTGGCTCCTAACTGCCACCTCCAAGTATCTACTACTGCGGAGCCTACAAGCCACTATATCACTGGGCAATTCCCTTGGAATCACCTTCAATTGGCCAAAGTCTGTGTTGCTGCCATCTCAGCGAATAAGATTCATAGGGGTAGAGATAGACTCAAACCAAATGCGGGTCTATCTACCTACAGACAGAATACAAACCATACAGACTCAAGTTCGAGCCTTACTTCCCAGGTCCAAAGCCCCAGCCAGGATGGTCCTGCAGCTATTGGGATCCATGTCCGCCACGGTTCTTCTAGTCCCCTTGGCAAGGTTGCACATGAGAATTCTCCAGTGGCTTCTTTCAGCTCAGTGGTCCTTTCAGGAACTCCCTCTCAGTCACCTCATATGGATCACGGAAACATGCAAACAGGACCTTCGCTGGTGGCTAGTGCCCTCCAATTTGGATCAGGGACGACCCTTTGTTCCACCTCCTCCTGCGGCCACTGTGACCACGGACGCCTCCCAGATGGGGTGGGGGGGGGGATTCCCTGGGCAGGGCAGTCCAAGGCAAATGGCACCCAGAAGAGACCCTACTTCATATCAACATCCTAGAAATGAGGGCGGTGCTTCTGTCCCTCCAAGCCCTTCACGATTACCTCCCTCAGGGCGTAATTGCCGTTCACTCAGACAACATGTCAGTTGTCTGGTACCTGAACAAACAGGGAGGGACCAGATCCTATCCTCTTTGCAGAGAGGCCATGAGAGTCTGGGAATGGGCAGTCTCGACCGAACGCTTTCTAGTGGCTACTCATATCCCGGGCAAGTCCAATGTGATAGCCGACAGACTGAGCAGAACCATCCTCTCTTCTCACGAATGGTCTCTGAACATGACAGTTGCAAGTCAGATTTTCAGCAGATGGGGAGTTCCGTGTTGCGACCTCTTCGCGACTCCACTAAATGCGAAGTGCAAAAAATTCTTCTCCCTAACCCTGGCTCCGGGGCAGAGCCCCATGGACGCACTAGCCCATCCTTGGCCCACCGGCTTGCTTTATGCCTTCCCCCCAGTTTCTCTCCTTCCCAGGGTGACCCAAAAGGCATCTCTCTTGGGGAGCAAAATGATCTTAGTTGCTCCTTACTGGCCTCGTCAAGTATGGTTTCCCTATCTTCGGAAATATACTCTGGAAGGTCCATGGTTCCTGGATCAGATCCCAGACCTTTTGGTTCATCAGTCGGGACTATTCCAACAGTCCCTGCACACCTTAAAATTGACGGCTTGGCTCCTCCTCTTCCGACTATAGTCAGGAGTCCTACATTGGATCCAGAGGTTGTACACATATTATCTTCGGCCCATAAGTCTGCTACAAAGAAACTGTATTCTAGCAAATGGAAAAGATTTGCTGTTTGGGCTCAACTCCGGGGCCTGGATCCCATCACTATTCCCATGGCAGAAGTACTTAAATTTTTAACTTCTCTTTTAAATCAAGGTTCTTCAGTCTCTACCATCAAGGTTCAATTGGCAGCGATTTCTAATTTTCACGAATCTATAAACCCACCTTTAATGAGCAACAGATTGTGTAAGACCTTCTTGAAAGGTGCTGCGCTTTTAAGACCTCCGATTTCTCATCCTGCTCCTCCATGGGATCTCGATGTGGTGTTACGCGCCTTAACTTCCTCCCCCTTCGAACCGGCAGCTACATGTGATCTAAAATTTCTATTGTGGAAGACTGCTTTTCTGGTGGCGATTACTTCTGCCAGAAGAGTTTCAGAGCTTCAAGCGTTGTCTGTAAAACCCCCGTACTTGGTTTATCACAAAGACAGAGTATCTCTCAGGCCAAATCCTTCCTTTGTCCCTAAAGTTTGTTCCAGTTTCTGCCTACAACAATCGTTAGAACTTCCAGTCTTTTTTCCAAAATATTCTAACAAAGCGGAATTCATATTCCACACATTAGATGTCCACAGGCAGTTGCGTTTTTATTTAGACAGGACCAAACAAACAAGGAAAACAGATCAGTTGTTTGTATCCTTTGCAGACAATAAATTGGGCAAAGCTGTCACAAAGGTCACTATTGCCAAATGGATCAGGGACTGTATTACTCAATCTTATTCTTATTCTAACAAAGAGCTTACCACCTCTGTCAAAGCTCATTCTACAAGGGCTATGGCTACTTCGATAGCATTTCATTCTAAGCTTGCCATTAGTGACATTTGTGCTGCGGCTACATGGTCTTCCCGCACACTTTCATTTCCCACTACAAATTGGATGTGGCATCTAGAGGACGAGCTTCATTTGGTTCCACAGTGCTCAGGAGTGTTTTCCAATGAGCCACCCAGGATTTAGGTGCTAGGGACGCTGTCCCATCAGTACAGAATGAAGGCGAGATAGGATCACATAACATCTTTTAGTTATGTACTTACCATAACTTTAGATGTTTGGGATCCATCTCGCCTACATTCCTAATAACCCACCCTCCTTCCCCCTTCCTTGGAGATCAGAGGATATCAGAAGGTCCGAATCCTGTTGTTTCATCTTGAAACATCTAACAATGTTATATAAACAAGTTGTGCATGTGTGCATGAATGCGGACAAACAAGATCTGGGGGATTAGTAGTGGTGCATCCTGGGATAAGAAATAGCTCAGCCAATAAGAGGCCTCGCTCTATAGCATAGCGTGCCGAGTCGGAGCCGAGGGATCGGCTCCGAGCCCATCAGTACAGAATGTAGGCGAGATGGATCCCAAACATATAAAGTTATGGTAAGTACATAACTAAAAGTTATAGCACAAATGTCTGTTCTTCATTTTGAGGAGCACTTTGAGCGAGTGCATTTTGAGATTTAGACTTCTAGCATTGAGCAGCATGACCCTCAGATTGCATTTGTTAGTAGCGGTTAATGGTAATTTGGTATTTGGAGGGGTTGAAAGAGCCTTGGCCAGTATCCGGAAGCCCAGGGGTGACAGATGCAACACATCTCTGGTAAAGCATTGAGGTCTGTTATTCATGTCATCCCAGGCAGACAGATACTGGATCACCTTAGAATGACACCAGAAACTTAGCCAATTGTTGAAATCAATCATATTCTGCTTGTACTGTGTTATTCTGGGTGGTGGTAGGATGCTGCTTAGGGCTAAGGTCATACCCGCCTGGGCTACATAATGTGGGAGCTCCTCCATGTCTCTCCTCATGTAGTCCAGGGAGGTAACGTCTCGGGTCATTCACACCCACATATAGAATGATAGATTCCTATTTGTACCTGTTGAAGGACCTGAATGTGTGCATTATGTGGTGGATCCTGGCACCTGACCGGCAGATGACTGTTATTTTCTCCTTATTCAACCTAGTGAGTAGGACATCAGTGTGCCTCACTGTCAAATCACCTATGACTAGAGTGCTGGGCATGCTGTTTTGCCTTGGGGGCTTTGGTTGAGTGGCACACTGTTTAGGGGAGTTGTGTGTCTTGTGATTAGTGTGGTGGTAAAGTGCGTTTCTGCCTTGGAGGTAGAGCTGCACGAAGGTGGATGTGTGGTTTCTGTTTTTATGTGAAGGCAGTGCTGGTGTTCTGGAGGGATGTGTGTTCCATGTGGTGTGGTGCAAGTGTTAACCTTCTCCTCTTGACCAGCTGTTCTGGTCTTGGCTGGAGAGTGCGTGGCTTCCAGTTTGGATATACAAGTGCATCTCAAGTCCGAGTGTTGGGAGGTAAGAGGAGAGGGTTGTCTGTATACATGAGGCAGTTGCTAAATTGCCTCGGGATGCCCAAGTTCACCAGGTTAATAGGAGAAATCACAGGGAACCGACCTTTAGACATGCCTAGAGGGGTGGGCATTAATAAGTACTGGAGCTGTTTCCTTGTAGAACGTTTTGTGCTGGTAGCACTTTTGTGTGCTACAGTAAAGTAATTGCTACAAGAAGTCTGGTATGGTAAAGTGCTAGACTAATAAGCTAGTAAAAGTGCAGGAGAGGGGAGAACTAACAGATCTAATTGAAGAGCAGACTTTGGCACCTCTCAGAAGCTTAGAAACAGTCCTGGATACAGCAAATCTGTATCTGGACTAAACTAGTTACAGGAAAGGCGGGAGACAAATGCAAACATGGGCTTTTAAACCAGAAAGCTGGCATGGAAAACTGAAAAAGCACTCTACATGAGAAACAGTAAACTAACTTCTCTTCCCTTAAAACTCCTATTTAGTAAAAATGTATCTGGCAACTTACTAAAACTACATGAGATGTGCTAGGATTCATACTGCAGTAGCATGTTGTGAAATAGTAATTTGTGTCTATTTGTAGAGTATGAAAATTAAAACAAAATGTATAATGCACTTTTCTGTGGTCTTGGACAGCCCAGTAAACACGTGTGTCTTTCCAGGTGCAGTTCAGGATGACTGCCTGGTGAAATAATTTAGCAGTCACCTTGATTACCACAGTCTTCATTTGTCTTCTTTGAATGTACTACAGAAAATGGCTCTTTTAACTGCTCATAACCTTACTCATCTGCTCTAAATGCTAGACAGACTGTTGTAGCCCAAACAATGTGCATTTCACATTTGTGTGCCTATGTGAAGGAAAAAGCTACATTTAAAAAACATATTCATAGTTAAAATGTTAACATTTAACATCCTAGACTTTTTATTATTTTGCTGTGAATAAATTGGGACACCATAAACACACTAAGGATCACATCCAAATAACATGTTCATATGATGATGATCCTGTTTACTAAGAAACTACTTTCTTATAGACCGGGATTAGATGTGAAACAAAACTGGAGATGTCTTGCAAAATTAGAGACAGAGATAACAGAACTTCTTTAAATCACTTAAGTTGACAAAGCAAGTTTTTGATTTTTGAGGTCTAGCAGTTGGTGTGGGGATTAAGACTCTTGTCTCTTGTTCCTAGGGTTCAGGGTTAGTGACTCTGAGAAAGTCTTAGTCGGTAGCTGCTTACTGGGGCATTGCGTGCGCGCACACACACACACCCTTTCCATTGCTGCTGCACAAAAAAAAAAAAAACAATCTCCTCTTCTGAGCTGGTACTTATGTGCTTTCTGTTCCAGATTTACCCCTTTTTAAGTCAATGTGGACAAAAATCTAGAACAGTTACAGAGGTTACATTGTACATCCTTGTCTGAGGATGTGGCAGGTTAAACAGAGTTCCAGTACTATTGTGTCTAAACCAAAATGTGTCTGATTTGAAAAAATTATGGAAGCATGTAATTTCTGTGATGTGTATCGTACAGAATGCTCTACCAATGAGGAAAATGCTTAAACTCTGGATCAGGAGTTGGGAACTGATTATTCTTTGGTTATGTACAAGAAGTTTTAAAACTGATACTAGGCCATTTATTTATTTTTATTTATTTGCATTTGTTGACCGGGATAGTCCAATGGGTCAAGTTGGCCCTTTTTCAGTGGAGGCCTGTGGATAAAAGCTCCACAAGAAAATACATTACATTTACATATATGTAAGGTTACATTACTTTTATTGTA
This sequence comes from Protopterus annectens, assembly GCF_019279795.1. Lineage (NCBI taxonomy): Eukaryota > Metazoa > Chordata > Ceratodontiformes > Protopteridae > Protopterus > Protopterus annectens. The sequence goes on from NC_056741.1 coordinate 383,121,852, forward strand.
CAATATTCAATTCAGTGTATTAGTATGAAAATTGTAATTTTCAGATTATTCTTAGCTTTGTTTGCTTATTAAACTGGAGGTCAAATTATTTATGGTATGATCCCAGTTATTCTCATTAGGGGTAATATATAATTATTGACCATGGGATGGGCGAGGCCAGTCTAACCAAATGGGATAGCTTATTTTGAGCACAAAGAGGGAAACTGCCTAGGCATAAAATGGCTCACAAACAGGGCTAGCCTAATACTAATACCCTATGTGAATGATGCATCACTTTTTAGTGTTTGCGGTCATAGGAATCTGACTTTAAAATTGAACTTTCCTACCCTCTGAGCACTTTAAATTTAATTCTTTATTTCATTAGAAGATTACTTGCCATATAGGTTTCCACTCATGTTTTTTGTCTATTATTAATGGTGGTTCGTAATTCTAAAAGAGAACCTGTTAACATTACTTCCTCCTGTGTACCTTGCTAAAAGCCCATTATGATTTTTTTCTATGAGAATATTTATGTACGTATAATCTCTAAACTTAGAAAGAATCCCACTCATTAATAGCTGCCTTGGAGAAAGTAGTTACATCTATATGTAGATTGTGTAATGAGTTTACATACTGGGCGGCCACGGTGGTGCAGCGGTTAGCGTTGCTGCCTCACAGCAAGAGGTTCTCCAGTTCGATTCCCGGCTGGGTTGCCTTCTGTGTGGAGTCTGCATATCCTCCCTGTGGTCTCGTGGGTTTCCTCCGGGTGCTCCGGTTTCCTCCCACATCCCAAAGACATGCTGTAGGTGGATTGGACACTGTAAATTGGCCCTAGGTGTGAGTGTGTGCATGTGTGTGCCTTCTGTGGAAGGTTGGGTGCTGGGCTGGCAACTCGACACCGTAAAACTCCACTGCCAATCATGAGCAGACAGGTGATCCGCTGTGACGACCCCTAACCAGGAAAAAGCCGAAAGAAGAAGAATGAGTTTTTACATACTCTTTTGTGAGTAGAGGAATGGGGATGCGAATTGATACAGAGAATTCCACAGAAGAAAAAGAAAGAGAAATAGCGTTGTATTGTCAAAGTCTTATCAAGAATACAAGGGGACTGAGTTCCTTCTACACATGGGTACTGGGTGTGCATTTTCTCATGCTTATCTATGCAGCACCAGTCCAAAATTATATTTTTACTAAGTTGTCATTCCATCAGAATTAAAAGTCAAGTTTATTTCTATTGAAGTAAGAGGATTTCTTTTTCACTTGTAAACTGGTTTGTTTTATACCTTTGTGGCTTTAAGTAGCAAACTTGGTGGAATTCAGTTCAGTGTTCAGCTACACAAAACCTCCTAAGGGTAGTTTATCAATATTAGCTGCATTGTATAAGAAGAGCAACACCCTGTCGCTATTGTTGAGGAAGTGACCATGTATGCATAAAGTTAACAACTATGTGTGCTTAAGCTTTTTACTGCCATTCTTAAATTTTGCATTTGATTTGTTTCCATTGCTGAAGCTGTGCATGAATTCTCAGGCTAAGCTGAACAGCAGTAGTCCAGGATGCATCTTTCCGTGTTTTAATTCCATCAGAAATGCAAACCCCCCCCCCCAATATTTCAACAGGATAAAGATATTTTTCCAGTTGTCATGGCTTCATTCAGGTGGCATGTTTTGAAGGAGCTAAATTGGTGGTGCCAGATAAAAATTTTTAAAGGTAGATAGCAGTCTTGGTTGCATTTTGTACCAGTGTGTCTTATGTTTCACTGAAACTTTATTATGAGCTTTCAGATGATAACTTGAGGTGCCAAGTGCAGAGGCTTGTAATTCTTTTACTGCTTGAGATTGTGCATTGTACTTTCCACAGGAAGTTGTATGATTTCTCTTCAGGATAAAGAATGCAACATTAGTTCAGAATGTGTCTTTAGTGAGTTATTACACCAGAAGTTTAAAAAAAAAAATATATATATATATATATATATATATATATATATATATATATTGTATATATAATATATATTCTTCCTGAATTGGAAAATAGTTTGTCACTGAAGTTATGATTGCCGCCTTTTTTTCAAATTTAGATTTTTGTGCAGTACATTGTGAAGATAAAGTTGAGTAAATTTCTTTATACGTGAAATCGCCATCTATGTGCATTCTGTGTCTGAAGGTCATGATGCATCGTATAATTTACTAAGATATTGCACTAGTAGTCCTAATGTAGATATTTTTCCTGTTGTCCTTCAGTTCACAACAACAATGCATGCACCACATTGATGGCGGGCAGCTTCCTCTGTTGAAATGATTATAAAAGTAATTCCTCTATTCTCAGGAAAAGAAACACTGTCATTTTAAATGTTATAGCAACACATACTTATATGCACATATTTGAGATTCTGACAGCTTCTTTCCTTGTTTACTATATTGTGCAGTGTGTGGCATACAACTGACCTTCAAGATGTTTTGTCCAGAAAAAAATTCATAAGAATTTTAGAAAGCATCAGAGTGTGTGTCATGTGAAGTTAGGGTCATATTCAGGATAGTATGGTCTTCTATAATTGCGTTGTCACCTCACAGTAAGACGCTGTCCAGTTCGACTCTCAGCTAGAGCGTCTTCTGCATGGAGACATGCGTGAATGGGCCTTCCTTCGTTGAAGATTGTGCGTCAGGGCTGGCAACTCAGTACATAAAAATCAACTGCCAATCATTAGCGGACCGGAGTTCCGCTGTGGCGACCCCTAACTGGGAAAAGCCGAAAGACACAACAACAACAGCATGGTCTTCTATAATTGCCAGACTGCAACAGAGGTACCACCTTACTTGTATGCTAACCCTAACCGTGCCCTTGCCTCTTACCCCAACCCTACGTATTTGACTACTAAAAATCTTTTCCCCAACAGTACCACCACAGAAGAGAAAAGGACACAGAACACACACACACACCAGTTAATCTAGCCCTGTACCTAACCCATGAACATTTGCACATACACAACTGCTCCAACGCTGTCTTGCAGTTTTACAACCACCACTTTTTTTGTTCAAACATTCATTTTTTTGCACACTGTAAATATTTAATTCAGTCATATGAGATTCACACAAATGAGTATTCACTCTCTCTTTTTTGTGCTTTCTGTTCTCCCTGATGACAATTCAGCCCTTTAAGTTACAACTGTATGGGTGCATGTCTGTCAGAAAAACACAGTAATGAACCTTAAGTGAATGAGCACAAATGCTTAATCACCTAATCACCAAAATAACTTGTATACTAAGGTGTGTTTTTTTTTTTTTTTTTTTTTTTGCAAAGGGGTACAGGCCCTCCTGCAAAAACAAAAGGACGTGTGTGTGTCATATATAGCTATAGATCTATATCTCTCTCTCTCTCCCTCTGTCTATATATATATATATATATATATATATAATGTGTGTGTGTGTGTGTGTGTGTGTGTGTACGTACATACATGTATGTCAAGGATTGCAGTACAGTGGGGAAAGGCTAATTTTCCAATCTCCACTGTACTATAATATTTTGGTCACACAAAACGTGGTATGTGCAATCAGCTGATTGTTTTTTGTTACACCTACTCCCTACTGTGCTTTTTTTTTTCTTTCCTGGTCAAAATGTACTTTTGACCAATACGTGTGAGTGTCTTAAAGAAAAGACAAAAATCCCACATTACCGAGTCTAACTTGACCGAGATGACCTAGCCGAAACCTCACATAAACTTGGAACTCCGGGAAACTAACCACTTGTCCATCACCACAAAAAACACAAACTGAAGCAAATCAAACCCACAAGCCCCCCCCCCCCAACCAAATATACCAACTCTGAGATTGCACTACAGTGGGGAAAGGGCAAAGTTCACAATGGTGGCCAAGTGATTCTTTTCCCACAGTAAAATTCTGGTGTTCCGAGTGTTTATGAGGTTTCGGCTTTGTCATCTTGGTTATGTCTGATTCAGTAATGTGGGATTTTGGTCTTTTCAGGTAGACCTGTGTGTGTATTATATACATGCAAGCACGGGCGCATGTAAAGAAACACAAATGGAACCTGTTAATGCTTATAAGGATTTGCATTTAACGTGTCCTGAATGTGTATACAGTTGCTGTGTAGTGTTTCCAAATTAAATTGTTTTTATTACCATTGTGACACTCGCACTGAGAAGGGAGTTAGTGTTTAAGTAACACTCTGTGCACTGGAAAATGTAGCGATAGGCTGCTTTTGAAATCTTATGGTTATTTGGCAATTTATTGGGAATACTTTGTAGAATTTAAAGGACAGCAATGGGATTCTGTTATTAAATAATCAACTTATCTGTCCTTTTTCTCCCTATTTACTGTCCTATGCTATGAATAAATAATACAGCATTTAAAATATTTTAAATTGACTGTTTCTCTCCACTAAAACAGTACCTTACTGTACGGTGGTGGTTTCACTTTCAAAAAACTTTTATCCTGTCCTGGAAAAACTTGCTGCAGTCTCCAATTCAGTGATGTCATCAAGGCCAGTGAATATAGGTAGTTTTTTGGCCAATTCTCTCCCCAAACTGACATAATCACAACTGTCCTAGAAACCCACCCATGCTGTGATGTGTCAGCTCCTTTGTTCTTCCCCTACCCGTACAGTACATGAGTCAAGTCACTTGCTGTGAGCTGTCAATCACATCAGGCAACTGCTCAAATTATCCTTAGCACTTTGACAGCTAGGGAAGTTAGGTGTGAAGGGGGATGGGAGGAGTCAAAGTAATACAATTCAGGCTTCACAAAAGACTGCAGCTTAGCCATTCTAAAAAGACGCAGCAGTATAAAAGCACTTTGAAAAGTCTGTTCTGTGGCATTTACACCATTTGTGTTTCAAGTAGTTATTGAATGGCATGAAATGTTACTTAAAACTGACTAAAAGACAGCAGTGTATGCATGTAAAATCAATGCAGTGACAGGAGCTTTAGGAAGAAAGAGGCCTGCTTGATGTAATTTATTTACAGACGAGCACCGCATTGTGTGATACCTAGAAGCAGACTAACCAGAATTATTTTAAGATGGCAGACCCAATGTGGTCAGACTCAGAATTTACATATAAAAATATTTAAAAACTTGTAAATAGTCCCAGAGTGGCGCTAAAATATAGGAAACACCAAACCATGATGAAATAAACATGTTTTGAGTCTGGGTGCAGCTCTTTCTTTAACAAATATATCTGATATCAATATTTTGTAAGCCAATATTATAAGATGGAAGGTGTGTTTATGCATGAGGAGAGGGGTTCTAAGAAGCAGGTAACATTTATTATTGTAACAGGTATTTTCTGGTCGGTATGTTGAGCTATATTATGTTGTATATGGTGAGACATGAAAATGGAGAGTGAGATGTGAGGTGGGTTGGGTTTCTGCAGTGTGTAACTCTTGTAATGTGCAAGTAGATGTATATAGTTCATAGGTAGTTACTAGGCATGTAGTATTGGAAGTCATTTAATGAGCCTAGCTCAAAGTCCTAATAGCCCCAAAGCAAATGTCCTGTTTGGTGACTTGCAGGAAAACAACCAAAACAATAAACTAAAAATCTTACCGAAAACGCTGCCATTGAATACACAACCAAGTGCAATGAACTCTTTATTAAAACAAATATGTGCTGTTCTCTAATAGCATACAGACTTCTTCAGATAAAAGCAGAACAATTCAAAAATTGCACTTAAATAGCTTTCTTGTCACATGGCACCAATCTAAGCAAAGCAAGTGTATATTTAAAGCAACAGTTGTCAAGACAAGTGCATGTATTTAAAACAGTGTTGGTGTTCTGAAGAAGTTCATGAGTATAAACGAATGAAAGTACTAAATTGATTTTTTTTTGTGTGAGCAGTTGTTTTTTGATCTATACTTCACGTTTTTTCTTTTATTTAAAATGGTGTTTTTAAGATATAAACCCGAGAATAAACTGTTGTTGGATCACTAACTTGGGCCAGGACATGAGCATAAATGATGTACAAATGCTAATGCATTCACCCTAAAAATAATAGCATGGTAATGAATATAAGCATATTATTTCTCATGTTTTTCTCTTGAGTAAGTACTGTGTAGATATAACATCATCATTAAGTCCGGGGGGACTGAAGCACTCAAATATCTGCCACCAAAGCTCTCTCTCTCCAATTAATACTTTCCATGATCCACCTCTTTTGATCTCTACTTTCTCAATGATGGCAAAACGGGAATTGATGGTCTGGGAATTGAATATGCTTGTAAAGTGCATTTGTAGATCTAGCCTTTTTAATCTCAGTTATGTTCGTAGATGTGATCTCTAAGCTTGGGTTCCAATTTGCCAATCTAGAAACTGTTACACTGGTGAAGTACTCATCATCTTTTGGCTTTTCCCGTTAGGGATCGCCACAGACACTCTTCTCCACCCATTCCACCCTGACTGTACTCTCTTCTTCTCCTCTCTTCCACATTCACCATTACTCTGAACTGTTGATCCCAAGTACTTAAACTCATCCACCTTTACCAACTCTACTCCATGCATTCTCACCATTCCTCTACCCTCCCTCTCATTTACACACACATATTCTGTTTTAGCCCTGCTGACCTTCATTCCGCTGCTCTCTAGAGCATATCTCCACCTCTCCAGAGTCTCCTCAACCTGATTCCTACTCTCACTACAGATCACAATGTCATCTGCAAACATAGTCCACGGGGCCTCCTGTCTGATCTCATATGTCAACCTGTCCATCACCACTGCAAATAATAAAGGACTCGGAGCTGATCCTTGATGTAATCCCACCTCCACCTTAAACGGATCTGTCACTCCCACTGCAGTCCTCACCACGGTCACACTACCCTCGTACATATCCTGTACCACTCTTACATACTTCTCTGCCACTCCCGACTTCTTCATACAATACCACAACTCTTCTCTAGGCACCCTGTCATATGCTTTCTCCAAGTCTACAAAGACGCAATGCAGTTCCTTCTGACCTTCTCTGTATTTTTCCAGTAACACTCTCAGAGCAAACATCGCATCTGTAGTGCTCTTTCCTGGCATGAAACCATACTGCTGATCACTAATCATCACCTCCCTTCTTAACCTATCTTCTACTACTCTCTCCCATAACTTCAAGCTGTGACTGATCAGTTTTATCCCTCTGTAGTTACTGCAGCTCTGCACATCACCCTTATTCTTAAAGATGGGTACCAAAACACTTTTTCTCCACTCCTCAGGCATCCTCTGACTTTCCAAAATTTCATTAAACAATCTAGTTAAAAATTCCACTGCTATTTCTCCTAAGCACCTCCATGCTTCCATTGGGATGTCATCTGGGCCAACAGCCTTTCCATTCTTCATCCTCTTCATAGCTGTCCTTACTTCCTCCTTGCTAATCTGTTTCACTTCCTGATTCACTATCCCCACGTCATCCAACCTTCTCTCTCTCTCTCATTCTCTTCATTCATCAGCCTCTCAAAATACTCTTTCCATCTACTCAACACACTCTCCTCTCTTGTGAGTACCTTTCCCTCACTATCCTTTATCACCCTTACTTGCACATCTTTCCTAGCTCTCTCTCTGTCTAGCCAATCGCTACAGGTCCTTTTCTCCCTCTTTAGTGTCCAGTCTCTCATACAACTCTCCATATGCCTTATCCTTGGCTTTTGCCACCTCATGTCTACTTTCTTCATCTCTTTGACAATCCCACTTCTTCTTCGCCAGCCTCTTCCTCTGTATACTCTCCTGTACTTCCTCATTCCACCACCAGGTCTCCTTGTCCTCCTGTCCAGATGTCACACCAAGCACCTTTCTAGCAGTCTCCCTTACTAGTTCTGCTGTAGTTACCCAGCTATTCGGTAACTCTCCACTGCCTCCCAGTGCCTGTCTTAACTCTTCCCTAAACTCCACTTCACAATCCCCCCCCTTTTTAACTTCCACCATTTAATCCTTGGCACTGCTTTCACACTCCTCCTCCTCTTCTTGATCACCGTCATCCTACAGACCACCATTCTGTGCTGTTTAACTACACTTTCCCCTGCCACCACTTTACAGTCTCCAATCTCCTTCAGACTGGCCCTCCTACATAGGATATAATCCACCTGTGTGCATCTTCCTCCACTCTTGTACATCACCCTATGCTCCTCCCTCTTCTTAAAATACGTATTCACCACAGCCATGTCCATCCTTTTCGCAAAATCCACAATCATCTGACCTTCTGCATTCCTCTCAACACCATACCTGCCCATCACTTCCTCATCCCCTCTGTTCACTTCACCAACATGCCCATTAAAGTCCGCTCCAATCACTAGTCTCTCACCCTTGGGTACACTCACCACAACTTCATCCAACTCACTCCAAAATTTCTCTTTCTCATCCATCGCACACCCAACTTGTGGAGCATATGCACTAACAACATTCATCATTACACCATCAATTTCAAGCTTCATAAACATCACTCTGTCAGACGCTCTCTTCACGTCTAAAACACTATTGGCATATTGTTCCTTTAGTATAACCCCTACCCCATTTCTCCTGCCATCCACACCATGATAGAACAATTTGAACCCGTTTCCTAAACACCTGGCCTTACTTCCCTTCCATCTGGTCTCTTGCACGCACGATATATCAACCTTCCTTCTCTCCATCATATCAGCTAGCTCTCTTCCTATACCAGTCATACTGCCAACATTCAAAGTTCCTACCCTCACTGCTACACTCCTAACCTTCCTCCTCTATTCCTGCCTTCGGGCATGCCTTCGCCCTCCTCTTCTCCTTCGGCCAACAGTAGCCCAATTTCCGCCAGCACCCTGTTGGCTAACAGTACTGGTGGTGGTCGTTGTTAACCCGGGCCTTGACCGATCCGGTATGGAAATATGAAATTTTCGTGCCATAAGTTATGTGGCAGAATTTTTATGCCGGATGCCCTTCCCGACGCAACCCTCCCCATTTATCTGGGCTTGGGACCGGCACAAAGAAATGCACTGGCTTGTGCATCCCCAGTGGCTGGGTTACACTGGTGACGTACTGCAGCATAAATAATCCCCTTTGTATGACAAATTTTCCAGGGATTGAAATGGCTATATTATTGATGGAAAGGCTACTGCACACACACGTGAAAGGGCATTGTGAGTATGCCCCACACTGTCATGCACACCGTAGTTTTTATCTTTAGAATGCCCCATAAAGTCATGCATGTTTTTGAAACAAATACGTTATAAAAAAAAAAGACTATGACAGGTGTTTTGCTTAAACATTTTGCATAAAATTCTATCATTGGAAATTAACTGCCAGTTTTTTCTGATGTTACTGACTGCTGGGCTGTCAACTGAATATGTGGTAGCAAATGCATGTCCGTAGCTAGCTTGTTGCTGATACAGTTGTCACTAGAATGGTGTTCTGTAACATGAATATCATTAAATTCAGTCTTTGTACTACCTGGTTTACTAGTCTCGTACTGTAACATGGGCACATGCCTGCCTTGAGCTCTTTGTTTTAACTTCCTCACTTAGTGATCTAAGTAATGTTTTAGGGTACCCCTTTCTCAAGAACATAGTGGAAAATAAATCAATTTGAGAAAATCACTATGACTAGACACCATTCTTGCTGCCCTCAGAAATTGGCCTTTGACAACTGTCTGCTTTTGATGTGGATGGCAGCCGGTATAATATAAAACCATATTGGAATATGTGGACTTCCAATACATTTGAGAAGCAAGTCTTAAGCTCCCTGAAATATTTTCTTTTCTTAGCTGGACATCTAAATATGCAATAGAATCCTGGCCTACATTATGCGTGAATTTAAAAAAAAACTGAGTATTGTTTATATACATTATAAAATCATCAATTTTTATCCTCCCTGTCTGCCCAGGCTATAAAGATATCATCCAGGAAAGGTGTATACATGCTCTAAGAATCTCTCTAATGGCTGTTAAATAAAAACTTCTCCTCCCATGAGGCCATGACTATATTTGCATACAAAGGCCTACAAGCTGCTCCCATCGCAATACCTTTATTTTGATGAAAATAATTGTCTTCAAAAAAATAAGTAATTATGTAATACAATGTCAGTCAAAGCACTAAGTACATTATTTCTATTCTATGATGTTTTAAATTGTTGAGTTAAATATTCTGAAAACCATTCAAAGCCAGTTGTGTGCAGGATGCAGCTGAATAAATCTTCCACATCAGTAGTAATAAAAGTTCTTTCTGAAACATTGCTTAACTGGCTTACTCTTTTCAAAAACGCCCAAGAGTCTTTGCAAATATGATATTGTATACTTTTTGTGAATGTATTGTGCTATAAAACTTGTTTTTGACATGCTCGCATCAGCAATAGGTCGAAAAGGTTGGACGATCAACATTTTTATGGATTTTGGGCATGCCAAAAATTGCTGGAATTCTAGGTTCCCTATAAATTCATCCAGTTGGATTTCACCCTGCATGAGCATGTCATATAAAACGGCATCAGTTCCGTGGTATGCAACATGTATCTCATTAATATACTTCTGTGTAAGTGCTGTCATACAACAGATTAAACATATGTTGTTCGTAGTCTAACTGATGCATGACTACTAAACCTCCCCCTTTGTCTGGGCACATAAATCGCAGATTTTTTCCTCTTTGTAACTCTCTTTCAGCATGTTAAGCTACTGTTTAGAAAGGTGCCAAGAAAGTGGGTGTTTAGAACTCCTCAATTCCTAGTGTCCATTTCAGAAACATGCTCAAACAACTTAAGGCTGGGATGAAGCTTAGGGTTGACTGTACTAGGAATACGTAAAACACTTGATTCACATGCAGTTAAGTTTTTTGAGGGCCATCCAATACTGAAGGTTTAGTTTCCTGACATATAATTTAAGCTCACTAATAGCTTTCGTTATATCCATCCTCTTAGCTGGTATGAAGGATTCAGCCCATACAAAACCAAATCAGTATGGAATGTATTTAAATCAACAGAACTATAATTAATTATGAATTTTAAAGTCACTAGAGTTGAATGTAATATTACAATTCTATACAGTCACCTCCTTTGTCTGTGCTGGCTCCTCCTGTTCGAGAAATAATTCATAATCTAGCTCTGGTCCTGGTGATTATCCTGGTTGTTCTCCTGTTCCAAATCTGTGCTGACCTCCTGAGGGGAGCATACTGCAAAAGGTGCTGATCTACTTCATCACTCTGTTCAAAGGTCACTGGTCGTTGATCGCTTCGTTGAGGCTCCCCTCCTCTAATGCGTCAAGGGAGCTAGGGATATGCTCTCCCCTCTGTGTATTCTTTTAAGTCATGCTCAAGCTTCTTAATTTTCCTTTGTTGAATTTTCCAGCATGTATTATCCACATTTGAAAAAATAGTTGTGAATCTTGACTGCACTTGATGGAACAAAATGTTGTCTTGAATAGATTTGTCTAGTTTTTTGATGTCAGAGTACAGCATTTCCATCTCTCGAAGATTCTGTTAGATCAGGAGCTGTGCAAGTTCACAACCATGTCTGTCAAACATGGTTAGGAGCTCCTGGTGTAGATGTGAATGCTGTACCTAGTCTGTGGTAAATTTCCAAGCTCTCAGCCCTTTAGGAACACGTTGCACCTTAATAGATTCTTGAAAGTACCAGTTATCCTGCTGAAGTTTCCGGTACTTTGAGCTTTTCGTTTTAGTTCAGGTAACTGCTGGTCAAGACTCTGGTATCTGTGTAACAGTTATCTAAAGGCCTATGCAGCCAAGAGTCTAAATTAAAATCTCCACTGGTGTTTCTGGATTCACTAGAAGCAGTAGAAGATTGAACTTCCCTTTGTGCTGGAATAATTTAAGTCCATTTGGCTCCCAAATGGGTCTGAACAAAACTGACTGCTTTGCAAGCCATCTCCCATTGTAATGGTAGCAGCTGCAACAGATGTTGCACTAACAGAGTAAGGTTGTGAATGGAAGCATTCATAGCTTCTAAATCAACAGTATTCTCCAGCACTGGTTTCCAGAATCCATGACCAACAGGAAAACAACCAAAACAACAAACTAAAAAACTTACTAGAAACTCTGCCAGAGAATACACAACCAAGTAAAGGCAGATCACCTAACAGTCTTTTTTAAAAATGTATTTGTTTCAAAAACCTATATGATTTTATGGGGCATTCTAAAGATAAAACAACTACTCCATCTATTATCCATTTCAATCCCTGGAAAATTTGTCATACAAAGGGGAATATTTATGCTGCAGTATGTCATCAGTGCAGTAGTTTCTATATTGACTAACTGCAACGTAAGCTTGGGGATCGCATCTACAAACATAATTATGAGATTAGAAAGGCTGACTGTACAAATGCATTTTACAAGCGCATTTACTAATTTCCAGACCATCATTTTCCTGTTTGCCATCCTTGAGAATGTAGAGGTCCTCCCCAGAGGTGGGCCATGGAAAAACTGTTAATTAAAAAGAGAGCGCTTTGGTGGCAGATATTTTTGAATGCTTCAGTCCTCCAGGGCTTAATGATGTATGCATACAGTGGTTACTCAAAAGGAAGGCATATGAGAAATAATATACTTACATTTATTATCATCTGTTTTTATTTTTTAGGGTGACTGCATTAGCATTTGTGCATTATTTTTGCTTATGTTCTGGCGTAAGTTATGAACAACAGTTTATTCTCAGGTTTGTATCTTAAAGCACTGTTTTAAATAATGCAGTTGTCTTGACAACTGTTGCTTTAAATATGCACTTGCTTTGCTTAGATTGTTGTCATGTGACAAGGAAGCTATTTAAGTGAAAATTTTGAATTGTTCTGATTTTTTTTTTATCTGAAGAAGTCTATGCTTTTAGACAAAAGCGCTTTAGCAGTTCATTGCACTTAGTTGTGTATTCTCTGGCAGAGTTTCCAGTAAGCTTTTTAGTTTTCTGTTTAGTGACTTGCTGAAGGTCACACAGCAGGCAAAGGAAGGTTGACTGAATCAAACGGTGTACCACAGTAATTAGCTCAATAACTCGCAGCTTTAATCCTTCTCATTAACTGTCAGACTTGTATTTCTGCTGTGACTATTTTCAGTTTTGTTACTGGAGAGGGCTAGCAGTAAGATGTGCTGGTGCTGTTGGGTCATCTTTCTGATGTTGGTGCATGGTTACGGGAATATAGTTACGGGAATATAGTTAATAGTGGAAGACTTAAGTGGAAGATGAAGCAGAAAGGTGTGCCAGAATTTGACACTTGCCAAGCCAAAAAAAAAATTTAAAGTTAAGTTGCTGAATTTAGGAACCACTGGGCTCCTGGCTTTTGTATACTAAGATCCCTAGAGTGTTAGTAGATGTCAATACATTTGTTAGCAATCAGATTTTCTGAAAAGTATCCACGAAGATCCAGTAGCAACACAGTATGCTGATTGCCTGTATATACATAGGCAATTGGCATATTGTGCGTATACTGTGGATAGCATGCATTAGCAGGATGCAAGCTGAGGCAAGGGATTAGGAGAGATATGGTTAATTTGTGAAGATTAGACAAAGACACTTGATATTTCAGCAGAATATTTTCAGATGTTTTGGGACAGGTCTTGTTTGTTTTGATGCTAGGTGGCTTTGATGCCATAATGCTACATACTCCATTTGTCAGTACTGTTTGTAAAATGTATTCCTAAGACAGCAGTAAGCAAACTGGTAGACACACTAAGCTGCAGCATGCTATTTACATTGGAGAATGCATTGTACAAGTATATGCAGTGTACGTTTGAAATTGGTTGGGTCAGGCAGTGTTCTTCATAATGCTAGTGGGTTGATATGAGGTCAGACAGTTTTGGCATAAATTACACCAGTCCTAGACAAGGAAAGAAATAGAAGACAATTTCTTAAATTGTTACAAAATTTTAATAGAACATCTGTGGTGTACAGCAGTGGTTTGTAAGCCATGTGTTGCACTGTCCATTATAGGTCCAAGTAAAATGTCACGTTTCCAAATGGTATAGTTGAAATATTTGTAAGAAATTGCATTTAGTGAAAACTACATTCAGCAACAGTAATAGAAATGGACTTTATCCAGGGTTAATCTGTGAACTAACCATGGGGTTGGGTAATAGGAAGGTTTTACCTGGCCCACCTCTAAGAGCGTGAGTCTGTTTGTTTTACAAAAGCGAGGAGAGCAGAGTACATGAATGTGGGAGGGTCGTGTAAACTCTGCACAGAGGGCACGTCGGCTGGGGAGCCTTTTGCTGTGAGGTGGCAATGGTATCTGCTGCACCACTTTGCTGCCCAAAACATACATGTATAATGCATGAAAATAATGAAACAAACTGGAATAAAGAAACTGAAAGATCATGTGTGCTGTAGTACTGTTAGGTGTCACTGCCAATTAACAATCGTGTGCTGTAGTACTGCTAGGTGTTACTGCCAATTAACAATCATGTGTGCTGTAGTACTGCTAGGTGTCACTACCAATTAACATTAGTGTGTGCATTATGGTAGTGTTAGGTATCATGACAATTAATATTCATGTGAGCACTATAATAGTGTTGTGTATCATGACAATTAATATTCATGTGAGCACTATAATAGTGTTGTGTATCAGTGATGATTAACATTCACGTTTGCACTATAGCAGTCTTGGGTATCATGATGGTTAACATTCATGTGCACTATGATAGTGTTGGGTTTCAATGACAATTAACATTCACGTGAGCACAATAGTGCTTGGTATCTGATGATTAACATGTTTGCACTACAGTGGTGTTGGGTATGAATGACTATTAACATTCATGTGAGCACTATAGTAGTAGTGTCTGGTATGAGTGACAGTAAACATTCATGAGTGCACATACAGTGCCATCATCCACTACTATACTGTTGGGCATCAATGACACATAACATTCATGTAAACTCTTGCTGTGCACCCAGTACAAACCTACAGTATGCTTGGTGGTTGTTTTCTGTCTGTATCGTCTGTGCCTCATCAAGGTAGCACTGTCTGTTTGTTCAGACCCTGATCCACAGCCTATAATATAAAATACACATATTGCATGCAGGTGGTCCAACAGAGCCCGTAAACTTCAGTTCACACTGTGTTCTGCCAACCGCTATGATGCTGTCAACAGCTTTTTCTGTTTTTTTTTTTTTTTTTTTTTTTTAATACTCATGTTCGATAATAGAAGACGTCTTATTATTCTATTTTTCTGGTACTTATAGCTATGGAACTAGTTTCCAAAACCAGATTCAGTATAGATAAAGCTCCATTAAACATATCGGGATTCCAAGACATCTATTTTATGCACACTTGAACTGATAGCAGCATATCCATTTATGTCAAGGATTCTTAAACTTCTTGTTTACTATTTCATTTTGATAGCTGTGAAATTAGCACAATTAATGCCGTGTTACATGAAAGCCATTCATTGTATCTGGATTCCTTAGCACCATTTTATCAAATGATAAAAATTCCTTAATTCTTGGTTTTCGCAGCACAAATGTTACAATTTTTTTAACAGTTATTTACTTGGTTGATTAGTTGGTTTAAATTTGTTTATGGGGGTAAAGCACTGATCAAACTGACCAATTACAGGCTCAACTAACTTGGAACCAAACAAAAAACTTGAAGCAAAACTAGTTTCAAACATGAAACACCAACCCAACGTCTAAACGCAACTTGGTTTGTAGAACACAAATTTATTTAGCGCTTTCATCGGTGTATAACTTAGACTTCATCAGATGAAGGTTTTGCTTCAATTACAGGCTCTGGTCTGGTTACATCATAATGTAGCAAAACACTGTACATTGTACAGAATACAAGTAGTGACTTAACATTTGAGTAAGCATAGAAAATCTGACAAACAATATGTACATAGAAGATCTGTCTTAACTCTAGCAGACATTCTAACAAAAAATCAAATGGATGTGTTATGATAGGGATTAAAGATCGTTATGAGACCATGTTCGATGATTAACACCAGTACTGTAAATTGTGTAACTGTGACGACAAATGCAGCCCTGGAACATGCAACAGTGATTGGAGTGTATAGACCACCAAAGTCAATTGCTGATGACCTAAAGGAATTCATGCTTATCTTGCATGAGAAACAGGAGGTAAGAATAGTGGCTGGGGACTTAAATTTACCAGAAACAGACTGGAATAATGGATTCAATAAACATTAGTAAGGAAGTTATTCAGAATATATGTTGCTTAAGATTGTAAGAAAAATCTACCAGGGAAAGGAACATACTAGACATTGTGTTACTAAAGAAGTTACTGTTACTTCATGTCAAGTTTTGCCACCATTGATGTGCATTGATCATGGGGTTATAAAGATTAATTTGTTGCTAAATAATTCTGCAGTGCACAGTGGATTATATGGAAGCAAAACAGTCACTATGTAAAACTAGAGTGAAGTGTTCAGTGGAAAAACTGCTGAAGGAATGTGGAAAACTTTGAAAGACAATTTTAAACTTTTTTTTAACGTCAGGATCCAAGAACAAGATACCTGATAAAGGTGAGAGGCAAAAATAAGAAATGTAAAAGGAGGTTGAACTACAACTTTGAAAACTGAAATAAACAAGCTGGACAAACTAAGCATCGTGTGAGATGGGATCAAGAAAAATTTGAAAATGTATATGATGATATTAAGCATAATAGAAAACCATTTTACAGACGCACAAGATGTGGAAGGAGTACAGACAGACAAACCGTGCATAGATTCTACAATTCTTGGACACACACACACATACATTTACAAAATTTTATGTAGAACAGTTTGGCTCCACAAAGGGGGTAAGAAGTTATAGTGATATCCAGGTAACCTCAGGTACTGGAATCAAAATTGATTACATCAAAAAAGAGCAGTGCAAACTGGGTCCAAATAAAGCACGGGAGGGGTCGGAATAAGTAATGACTCCAGAACACTTCAGCAAGAACTTTTATATTTCCATTGTCTCTCTTTTATTAGGCCATACAAATATTGGGGTCTTTCTCCAGATTGGAGACGTGCTCTCCTATCATTAAGGGAAAGAGAAGTAGGACAGACCCTTGGGTCTACTTTCATGTTGTGGAAAAATATTGGAGAAGATAATATTGGATAAGTTATTGTCCGAATTGGATAGGTGTGACTTTAAGTTATAAATCGGCATGCAGGTGTTAAATGGATCTGTTGCCATCTGTAATATGATGTTCTATAGCATTACAATAACTTTGAATGAAAACTTGTGCTGTGATGGATTTTATATAGATTTAACTTCAGCATTTGACAGGGTCATACACAAAATGCTGATAAGTCAATTACAGCAACTAGGTATTGATTTAAGATAGCTGCATGGCTTATGGATATGACATGCAAGTGTCCTACAGCAATTGCACAGGTCACCACAATTAACAGAACATGCTGGAAGGACAGGTTCATCTCCCAAAGACTGCCCATACTCTGGAATAAGCTTCCCATTCATGTCAAGCAGAGCACCTCGCTGGCCTTCTTAAAGAGAAATATTGACGAGTGGATGGGTAACAAAGTTCACTCCAGGGATAAGGGCACGGTGAACTAACATCGGGTGGCACAGTGCCTGGGCTGTTTATTTGGGCTACTCTTGTAAAGGCTCCAGGGCCATCAGCCTAGTACACACCTATGAAAGGGCAGTCCAGTGACTCTGATGCTTATATGTACAATGTGAAAATGTGTATATGTGAGTGTGCTGTGCTTTTGGGGAGATACTGGTGTTTCAGTGTGCCAAGGGAATTGTGGTGTCCCCCCACAGGGTAGGATGTAGTTGTATTGCAGGTGTATTCTTTGACCTTTGAGTGCATTTTGGGTAATAAATTCATTGACCTTAATTCCCATGATGCAGAAAATAAACTTGGCATACTGAGTGACCCTAGATGGTCCTTGGGAATGTTTTTACTCTCTTTTAGAACTTTCTTCTTGCTGCTTATCTGTATGTGTTATTTGACTGGAATTTCCTGTAAATAAGCCTGTTGTCGCATGTGGGTACATGTAGAAGTGCAGCATACTAATGTACTGGCATAGCAGTAATGTGAAGCAATTCTGTTTGCTGCTCTGTTTGAGGATAGCTTTAGTACATAAAAATTCCCTTTTAATTTGCTGCATATAGAAATTCTGAGATTTGTTTGTTTCTTGCCTGCTCTAAATTTTCTCTGGTTTTGTATTTTGAAGTATTTTTATGGGCCTTCTTTGCTCCCTTTTAGGAGAGTTTAATTTGGTGGAATTGGCCTAGTTAAAAAAAAAATTAAATAGCAAGTCTAATGTACTTGAATAGAATGTTTACTTGAACATGTCATTTTCTCCTGTGGCGTATTGTTGAAAGCATAAGTCCACAAGGCCCTCTGGGTATTGTTGCTATACATATTTAACCCTTCATATCTTCTGTTGTAAATATACTGGTATGCTTTAGTTCAAAGAAAGGGAGCGAGACCCCTGCATGTCTTGTTACTAATTTTAAAATTCTGATTTATTTTCCGAGTTAGTTTGTGCATCTTAAATAATCTGTATTAAACTTTGTATGCGCACAAGCCAACATATCTTGCTGATTATTTAAGAAGTGGTAGTAAGTCTGTTTTTATTTATTTATTTATTTATTTATTTATTTTATTAACCGTGCAGGTTTTTTTTTTTTTTGGGGGGGGGGTTGCTTCTTTCTGAGCATACCAAAGCAATGAAGTGGCATCACAGCACATTCAAGGTAGTTGTAATTTTTTGTTAAACCTTCCATAGGTGTTTAACTCTGGTTTGTCATGCGACTCCTTTCCCCTAGGGCTGTCTGCTTTGAATGTAAAAAAAAGTCCATGCTTTATAACTCGCAACAAAACTAGCAGTGACTGCTGGGAACGATACTAGAATAAATCATGTCTGGGTGTCTGTTGCTTAAGAATGCAGTATCTGTTGCAATTTTTTCTTTTATTTCTATGTACATTTAAAAAAAGCCAAGCAAGAAGTTCTTGTTGAATGGTTGCTTTGAAGTTGTGAAAATAGTTTTTTGTCAAAAGGGAAGTTTGTTTCAAAATTGCTACTTAATACTGAAGGTGAAGTTAAAGCTATACTGTAATATCCCTGCATTGAATGATTATAAATGGTTCTGATCTTAACAAGATTAAAGTTGGAGAATACACAAATTAGCTTATTTAAAGTTGAGTAACTTGTTTGTCTTTTCCCGGTTAGAGGTCTCTACAGAGGAACTCCCGATACGCTAATGATTGGCTGTAGATTTTTATGGTGCTGAGTTGCCAGCCCGATGCCCAGCCTTCAACGAAGGCACGCCCATTTATGCATGTCTTTCGAATGCCACTCAACCGTGGGGAGGACATGCAGACTCCACACAGAAGGCACTCCAGCCAAGAATCGAACAGGAGAGCCTCTTGCTGTGAGGCAACAACGCTACCGCTGTACCACCGCAGCTTAACTAAGACACTGAAATGTTTCCTAGTGCTGCTGTTATGATGAGTGGGTACTTACTACATTTGCAACAAGCAGAAGAGCATTGTTTTACCACTCTTGGACATCTTTCATTTTAAGTTTAAGATTACCATAACATTTGACAGTTATTTGCTTACTCTGTATCTGGTTGCTGTACTGGGGATGTAGTCGGTTAGAATGCACAATTACATCACTTGAGTTCATCATCTACAGTATTTGTTTACACAGTTTGACAGCTAGACTACAGTGCATTTGGGAGCATAGAACATGGCTTATCCTTGGTTGTTGTTTACTTTCAAAGATGAAGACGTTTGTACATCATATTTTGTTAATAGGCAAATTCAAGATTTGCCACATCTGTAGTGGGCAGATTGGTAGCTTCTGAACTGCACAAATGGTACTTTATTCTTCTGAAACATGGTGGGGGGTGCTCAGGAGGATTAAAAGTAATGTCACCACAGCTGTACTGTAAACAGAATGTGTCTGTTTTGGAAATAGCATTACAGGTTTGTGTACCACACTCTACTCTTCTCTTGTCTACACTGGTAGCAGAAGAGGCTTTCTGTTTAGGATACATAATCGGGATTCAAACGAGGACCACGTAGTTATGGATTGTTAGATATTCTGTACTACCATGCTTGTCTTTATCCGAAAGTCTCATAAATTGTAGTGTGGTAGTTAAATGACTTGCTGAAATTTGACATCCATTTTCAGTTGGTGTTAAATAAGAATTGGTCTGAAAGCATTGATGTGAAGTTGCTCCATCTTGCCTTTCATTCTTATTGATGGGGTTTGGAGCCGATCCTTGGCTTCGACTCTGCCTAATGCAAAAGCTCGAGGTCTTAAACCAGCTCGAGGCCTACTCCTTATCCCCTATGTCGAGAGGCCCTGAGAGTGTGGCAGTGGGCAGCCTCTACCCAGCGCTTTCTGGTAGCAACATACATCCTGGGGAGGTCCAACATGATAGACAAACTGAGCAGGGCAGTTCTGTTGCCTCACGAGTGGTCCCTGAAGAAAGAAGTAGCGGAAAGGATATTCCGCAAATGGGTCAGCCTTGCTGCAATCTCTTTGTCACCCCCACAAATGTGAAATGCAGCAGCTACCACGACAGCAAACCAAACACATAAACACACAAAAACATACTCTGAGGCTCTAAATAAAAATCTGCCTAAGCAGCAGAGACCTCCAAAGCAGACACCCAAGCAACCGCTACCCCAAAACAAAACACGTGCAACACATAGCTCACAAAGCCATTGTGCCAAACAGTCACAGCCCTTAAGGCTAAACAACACACCTGATACACTTGTAATAGGTGACTATCGTCAAGCACACTGACGTCCCGTTCACCAGGCTGAACAAGGAGAAAGTCATGGTGAGCTGCCTGTCGGGCGCTAGGATCCGCCACATAACACAAGCACTCGGGTCACTCCAAGGCAAGTACAAATATGACTCGGTCATTGTCCATGCTGGTGTGAATGACCTGAGACGTACCTCCCTGGACTACATGAAAAGAGACATAGAGGAGCTCTCTGCGCATGTAGCCCAGGCCGGTATGACCCTGACCTTGAGTAGTATCTTACCCTCACCAAGAATGATGCCACAATTTGAAGACAAGATGATCAATTTCAACAATTGGCTTAAGTATTGGTGTCATTCAAAGGGGATCCAATGCCTGTCAGCCTGGGATGACATGCTCGACAAGCCATGATGCTTCGCTAGGGATGGCTTGCACCGGTCACCCCTGCGCTTTCGGATATTGGCAAAGGCTCTTGCTACCCCTATAGTGCCTTTTTAAGGCAAGGCTCAAAAGACAAACCCACCTCCATAGGTATCACAAGGGATAAGAAACTAAGAGTAATGCTACTCAACGCCAGAAGTCTAAACCTCAAGATGCACGCACTCGAAACTCACCTTAGCATGGAGAACATTGATATCTGTGCAGTAACAGAAACCTGGTTCAAGGCTCCTGAGAGCACCCCAGCAGTACCAGGTTATATACCTCATACCATGCTTTTTGGCCCCAAAACTTGGACCAAACCACAAAAGGAGGGGGGGTATCAATATTCGTCAAAGATACCCACACCTCCAGGTTGGTGGCACAGCACGAAGCATCAGAGACTATCCATGTGCAACTAACAGTGGGTAAAACTGCCTTCCAGTTTATAGCCTGCTACAGACCACCCTCCCAAACCCAGGAACCCCACTCGGCCTTCCTGAGTACACTGGAAAATATGAAGGTCTCTCCAAACACCATTATATTGGGCGACTTCAACTACCCAAACATAGACTGGGAGCATTACTCTAGCTCCAACACCCTCGCCTAAAGGTTCCTAGAATTTATAAACTCAAATGTTATGGAACAACTTGTTACCACTCCCACAAGAGGGGAAAACATACTGGACCTGATCATCACCAACATGGGGACTTTATGCTCCAGATCAGAAGTGTATCCCACCCTGGTAAGATCAGACCATAAACTAATCTCACTGGATATTCACATCCCGACCCCACCCCCTGCCCAGAAAACCACAGTGAAAAACTTCTCTAAAGCAAATTTCACACTCCTCAAAACCGAGGTGGAATCCTTCAAAGCCCCCGGGCCTGTGGAAAATATGGCCCAGACCGCAGAATCCTTTATAAACGCATTCTATGAACACCTTCAGGATTGCATGGATCATGCAATTCCAAATAAAACCAAGACCCAATCCTCCAAAGGCAGACGTCCTGTCCGGTGGACCACAGCCATAAACAAACTATACAATAGAAGGAGGAAGCTACTACATGATAGAGCAAAATCCCAAAAAGGGAAGGCATCTCTGATCAGTATTGGCAAAAAACTACGGGCACTCATAAAATTGTCTAAGGCCAGCTTCGAGAGAAAAATTGCACAGAACACCAAGGATAATCGCAAGGCTTTCTTTAGTTATGTTAGTAACCTGGGTGGGAATTCCCAGATATCCTCAGAATTAGTCCAAAATGACAAAAAATACACCGAACCCACAGACATTGCCAACATGCTAGCTGACAGGTTCAGTGCAAACTTCTCCCCCCCTCCCCACCAAAAGGGCAAATATCTATCCCAGCAGAGTGCTGCCCCCCATGACATCTCAGATGCTCAGGTAAGAGCCGCCCTCTCCAAAGCAAAAAACACAGCATCAATGGGACTAGACGGTGTCCCGGGCTGCGTCCTACATGAACTCCAAGAAGAGCTAAACCCAAACATAAAACTACTGTTCAATCTCAGCCTTACTACAGGATATGTACCCAAAGAGTGGCGTACAGCAACAGTGGTCCCTCTCCACAAAGGCGGTGCCTCAGCAGATCCTGGAAACTATCGCCCCATAAGCCTGATTAGCTTGGTCTGCAAAGTTATGGAAAGGATGATCATGGACCCCATAAATAAAGATATTGGGGACCTACAGACACTGGATCCTACCCAGTTCGGCTTTGTTAAGGGCAGATCCTGCCTCTTAAACCTGGTTGATTTCTTTGAAACAGTCACCAAGGCCATTGACGAGGGGAAGGTAGTCCACACAGCCTACCTGGACCTCGCAAAAGCCTTCGATACAATACCCCACTCGGGCATTATAGATAAGCTCACCAGCTTAAATATAAACCCCTATGTCACTAGATGGATTGCAAATTGGCTCAAGGACAGAACCCACATGGTTAGAATTGCTGGAGCCATGTCAGACTCCAAACCAGTTACAAGTGGTGTCCCGCAAGGCTCAATCCTGGGACCTCTCTTGTTCGGTATATATTTCTCAGAGGTACAGGCCAACACGGAAGGACTGTGGCTGACCAAGTTCGCAGATGACTGCAAACTGGGCACCATAATCGACTCTCCAGCCGACACAAGCATCCACCAAAAGGGCCTCATAGAAACAGACAACTGGTGCCAGAGCCATGGCCTCAAGCTAAATGCCAAAAAATGTATAGTCATCCCCTTTGGCAAAAACAAAGTGACCACAAATTACCACATAGGTGGTAATCCATTAAGTACAGAAGAAGTAATTAGGGACCTGGGGACCCATTAAGTACAGAAGAAGTAATTAGGGACCTGGGGACCCAAGTTGATAGCAATCTCTCATTTGACAACCACGTGGCCAAAGTGGTTAGAAAAACATTTTATATAGCCCACCTAATCATGAAGGGATTCACATCTAGATCAGGGGAGGTCATCATGCCTCTCTACTCATCCCTCATCAGGCCCATAATTGAGTACAATGCCCCTTTTGGGATGTACTTTACCAGACAGCTGCAGCAGCTGGAAAGACCCCAAAAGTACCTCACCAAGAGGATCAAAGGGCTCAAACAGATGCCATATGCTGCCCGGTTAAAGAAACTCCAGCTCTACTCAGTGGCATACCGCCTGCTCAGACGCGATCTGTGCCTGACGTATAAAGTCATGTCCAACCCGGAATTAATGGACATGCTGCACCTCAGAAAATCCAAATCCCATCGAGCCACGCGC
>NC_056741.1:383155641-383168141 GCF_019279795.1 Protopterus annectens
AAAACAAAAGTTAAAAAAAAAAAAAAACATGAACGTGCGAGACTGAAAACTACGTATACTTGCAAGATGCCACACATGCATCCTACCAAACAGCCAATGTAACATTCCCACCGTAGAAAAAGGTGAGAAATGGTTAAGTGAAAAATCAGTCAGAAGTCCGTAGAAGTGTACAAACTTGTTTTTGCTTTTAGGCAGGAAGGTTTGCAGTGCTGCATTCAGATGTGGAAGTCCTTGGGTGGGATCTGCAAAAATGAGATTCCTGCTGTGCTGACCCTGTTGGTAGACTTGTGTAGGACATTATTCATAGATAGCCATACTGTGCAAGTGCTGAACAAGGGAGTAATCCAAAGGAGCATACTTTGTATGTTCATAGGTTCATACTAGGCTATCTGCCCTAGGGCATTTATAAGCCTAGCCAGAATGTGTTTGGCTTTCGTCACCCATTTTAAATTTATTTTGCTATGCCCTTTTTCGAGGTTAGTATACTGTGCCTCTGTTTAACAGTGACACAGAAGTGATACCCAGGGTAAACCTACGATCTCCCATCCACTCATCAAGATTCCTCTTGAAGAGAGTCAATGAGGGACTCTGCCTAACCTGGACTGGGATTTTATTCCAGAGTGAAGGGAGCCTCTGGGTTATGAATCTGACCCGCCAGCATTTCAGTGCTGAGGTTCAAGTCTCTCGAGCGCGTAGCTCGATGGGATTTGGATTTTCTGAGGTGCAGCATGTCCATTAATTCCGGGTTGGACATGGCTTTATACGTCAGGCACAGATCGCCTCTGAACAGGCGGTATGCCATGGAGTAGAGCTGGAGTTTCTTTAACCGGGCAGCATATGGCATCTGTTTGAGCCCTTTGATCCTCTTAGTGAGGTACTTTTGGGGTCTTTCCAGTTGCTGCAGGTGTCTGGTAAGGTACATCCCAAAAGGGGCATTGTACTCAATTATGGGCCTGATGAGGGATGAGTAAAGAGGCACGATGACCTCCCCTGATCTAGATGTGAATCCCTTCATGATTAGGTGGGCTATATAAAATGTTTTTCTAACCACTTTGGCCATGAGATTGTCAAATGAGAGATTGCTATCAACTTGGGTCCCCAGGTCCCTAATTACTTCTTCTGTACTTAATGGATTACCGTCTATGCGGTAATTTGTGGGCACTTTGTTTTTGCCAAAGGGGATGACTATACACTTTTTGGCATTTAGCTTGAGGCCATGGCTCTGGCACCAGTTGTCTGTTTCTATGAGGCCCTTTTGGAGGATGCTTGTGTCTGCTGGAGAGTCGATTATGGCGCCCAGTTTGCAGTCATCTGCGAACTTGGTCAGCCACAGTCCTTCCGTGTTGGCCTGTACCTCCGAGAAATATGTACCGAACAAGAGAGGTCCCAGGACTGAGCCTTGTGGGACACCACTTGTAACTGGTTTGGAGTCTGACATGGCTCCAGCAATTCTTACCATGTGGGTTCTGTCCTTGAGCCAGTTTGCAATCCATCTAGTGACATTGGGGTTTATATTTAAGCTGGTGAGCTTATCTATAATGCCCGAGTGGGGTATTGTATCGAAGGCTTTTGCAAGGTCCAGGTAGGCTGTGTGGACCTCCTTCCCCTCGTCAATGGCCTTGGTGACTATTTCAAAGAAATCAACCAGGTTTAAGAGGCAGGATCTGCCCTTAACAAAGCCGAACTGGGTAGGCTCCAGTGTCTGTAGGTCCCCAATATCTTTATTTATGAGGTCCATGATGATCCTTTCCATAGCTTTGCAGACCAAGCTAGTCAGGCTTATGGGGCGATAGTTTCCAGGATCCGTTGAGGCACCACCTTTATGGAGAGGGACCACTGTTGCTGTATGCCACTCTTTGGGCACATATGCTGTAGTAAGGCTGAGATTGAACAGTAGTTTTATGTTTGGGTTTAGCTCTTTTTGGAGTTCATGTAGGATGCAGCCCGGACACCATCTGGTCCCATTGATGCTGTCTTTTTTGCTTTGGAGAGGGCGGCTCTTACCTGAGCATCTGAGATGTCAGGGGGCAGCACTCTGCTGGGATAGATATTTGCCCTTTTGGTTGGTGGGGGGGGGGGGGAGAAGTTTGCGCTGAACCTGTCGGCTAGGATGTTGGCAATGTCTGTGGGTTCAGTGTATTTTTTGTTATTTTGGACTAATTCTGAGCATATCTGGGAATTACCACCCAGGTTACTAACATAACTAAAGAAAGCCTTGTGATTAGTGTCCTGTGCAATTTTTCTCTCGAAGCTGGCCTTAGACAATTTTATGAGTGCCCATAGTTTTTTGCTAATACTGATCAGTGATGCCTTCCCTTTTTGGAATTTTGCTCTCTCATTTAGTAGCTTCCTCCTTCTGTTGTATAATTTGTTTATGGCTGGGGTCCACCAAACAGGACATCTGCCTTTGGAGGATTGGGTCTTGGTTTTATTTGGGATTGCATGATCCATGCATTCCTGAAGGTGTTCATAGAATGCGTTTATAAAGGATTCTGCGGTCTGCCCGGGGGCTTTGAAGGATTCCACCTCGGTTTTGAGGAGTGTGAAATTTGCTTTAGAGAAGTTTTTCACTGTGGTTTTCTGGGCAGGGGGTGGGGTTGGGATGTGAATATCCAGTGAGATTAGTTTATGGTCTGATCTTACCAGTGAGGGATACACTTCTGGTCTGGAGCATAGAGTCCCCATGTTGGTGATGATCAGGTCCAGTATGTTTTCCCCTCTTGTGGGAGTGGTAACAAGTTGTTCCATAGCATTTGAGTTTATAAATTCTAGGAACCTTTGGGCTAGGTGTTGGAGCTAGAGTAATGCTCCCAGTCTATGTTTGGGTAGTTGAAGTCGCCCAATATAATGGTGTTTGGAGAGACCTTCATATTTTCCAGTGTTCTCAGGAAGGCCGAGTGGGGTTCCTGGGTTTGGGAGGGTGGTCTGTAGCAGGCTATAAACTGGAAGGCAGTTTTACCCACTGTTAGTTGCACATGGATAGTCTCTGATGCTTCGTGCTTTGCCACCAACCTGGGGGTGTGGGTATCTTTGATGAATATCAATACTCCCCCTCCTTTTGTGGTTCAGTCCAAGTTTTGGGGCCGAAAAGCATGGTATGAGGTATAACCTGGTAGTGCTGGTGTGCTCTCGGGAGCGCTGAACCAGGTTTCTGTTACTGCACAGATATCTATGTTCTCCATGCTAAGGAGAGTTTTGAGTGCATGCATCTTGAGGTTTAGACTTCTGGCGTTGAGTAGCATTACTCTTAGTTTCTTATCCCTTGTGATACCTATGGAGGTGGGGTTTGTCTTCTGAGCCTTGCCTAAAAAAGGCACTATGGGTGTAGCAAGAGCCATTGCCAATATCCGAAAGCCCAGGGGTGATGGGTGCAAGCCTTTCCTAGCGAAGCATCGTGGCTTGTCGAGCATATCATCCCAAGCTGACAGGCATTGGATCCCCTTTGAATGACACCAGTACTTAAGCCAGTTGTTGAAATTGATCATCTTGTCTTCATATTGTGGCATCATTCTTGGTGAGGGTAAGATGCTACTCAAGGTCAGGGTCATACCGGCCTGGGCTACATGCTCAGAGAGCTCCTTTGTCTCTTTTCATATAGTCCAGGGAGGTATGTCTCGGGTCATTCACACCAGCATGGACAATGACGGAGTCATATTTGTACTTGCCTTGGAGTGACCTGAGTGCTTGTGTTATGTGGCGGATCCTAGCGCCCGACAGGCTTCTCACCATGACCCTCTCCTTGTTCAGCCTGGTGAGTGGGACGTCAGTGTGCCTGACGATAGTCACCTATTACAAGTGCATCAGGTGTGTTGTTTAGTCCTAAGGGCTGTGACTGTTTGGCACACTGGCTTTGTGAGATATGTGTTGCACGTGTTTTGTTTTGGGGTAGTGGTTGCTTGGGTTTCTGCTTTGGAGGTCTCTGCTGCTTAGGCAGATCTTTATTTAGAGCCTCCGAGTATGTTTTTGTGTGATTATGTGTTTGGTTTGCTGTCATGGTAGGTCTATGTGAGACTGGAATTGTAGTGAGTGTGGTTTCCTTCTCCTCCTGACTGGTTATGCCAGTACTGAGTTGAGAGAGCTTAGCCTCCAGTTTGGCTATATGTTTGCATCTCTCACATGTGTTAGAATTTGTTGGGAGGAGGAGAGGAACCTCTGTGTACATGAGGCAGTTGTAACATTGCCTCAAGATTCCCAGATTCACCAGCTGGACTGGAGAGGAGATTGACAACTGACCTTTGGACATGCTAGAATAATATTGGGAATTCCGTAATAATTGAAAACAAGGGCCAGTGGGTAGTGAGGGTGTAGTGCTTTTAATTTTTAGTGCTGACTTACATAATTGCTTTAGTGAGCAAGTGCCAGGTAACTTAAGTGCAATGTGTTACAGGTAACTTAAATGCAAAAACGACAAACAGTTGTTGGGAGTCTGTGTAGGATGATGCAGAGCCACTTAACTGCACAAATAGCGAATTTATGTTTAGAATTTGTGCTTTAAACTATTTGTTTTGTTTGACAAGGGGGCATTTTGTATGTAGTTATGGATGAAAGGATGATTCAAGTCCCTGATAGACACACTAGTAGAATACAGTGTTGTACTCTGTTGTGTTGGGGAACTGTACCATGTGCTCTAAACTGCTCAAAGCTCTACAACATCTGAGTGGCTTTGAGCTCAATCAGTATCATGTCTATGTTGATAGAAAGACAAGGATGAAGCGATAGGATTGCTAACCTGGAACAGTTTGATCAGTGTCTTATTGCAGGTTTAATGGAGAGAGTGTGAGAGACAATATGTATACAAAAGAGAAAAGAATTGTACGAACAAATTTAGTTTGTAATAAGTGTTTAAGTGCTATGAAGCCAATAAGTTGTAGAAAGAATTAAGGGTTTGTAGAGTGCAAACAGAACTTTTAATGGCCAGTTGTGAAATGGATGTTAAGGATTACGGGGTATCACTGGAAAATAGAGAAAATCATTAAAATGTGTTTTGAGGTATATAGAATAACTTGGTAGAGGAGAGGTTAGTAGGCTTGGAAATTTAAGATGAAAAAAAATTTTGTGGTGTACAAATTGAAAATGAGGCTGAAGGAGCTTGACCCAAGGTTCAAGGCAGTGAGTGTAATATATACCACAACATTTCTGAGTAAATGGAGAGTGTATGTTGAGGGAATTAAACATGGTCTTTTTAGAATATCCAAAGGTTGTGTTAACGGATTTTACATGATGCTAAAATGACTGGTGTTAAAGACACTGCATTTTTTTTTCCCCTGATGAATAATAGTTTGTCAAGGAAACTTAAATAGAACTGATATGGAGGATACATTTAAACTGAAGAAGATAATTGGGCATTGTTCTACATGTAAAGTAAGTCATCTATACATATCTTTACAGCCCCCAAGTGTAAGTAAAGTTCTTTTTTTAAGTGTAATTCTATAAATCGTTTTATTAGAAGAATGTTATCCCAAAACTTTCAAAATATGTATTTGGGAATACAGGATAGAACAAATAGAATATTTTGCATCTTATGCTTATCTGAGCCACCAAGATAATAAAATAGTCAATAAAATATATTTTAGAAGTGGAGTTAATAAGGTTCTAGAAAAGAGCAGTCGGCAAAGGAGTTGGAAATAGCAGTAGCAAATGCTAGAAGCCTAGGAAGGAAAGTGAATGATTTTGGATACTAGTCCTTGAAGATATTTTGGCTGTGGTGGTAATATCAGAAACATGGTTTGGTAATAATGCTCCTATAGGAATATTAAGATACAAAGTCTACCATAATTATAAATACTGCTAAGGTTGATGGAGTTTCAGGCTTTGTGAAAGTGGTTCAGTATTTCAGGTTACTGACAACAATTATTCAGGGTAAAAATAGTTTTGAAATTATATTTTTTTTATGCATCTCCATCAGTGACAGAAGTGAGGCAAAAATATCAGCTGAAGATTTAAGGTAGTGTATATCACCTCACAGCAAGAGGTTCTCTGGTTCATTTCTCAGCTGGGGTACCTTCTGTGCATATTCTTTACGTCCTCCTCTGATCTCCTGAGTTTCCTGGAGGTGTTTTCCTCCCATGTTCCAAAGATGTTCAGCATTGGGATTGGACACTCGCAATTTGCCATAGATGTGCCTTTTATGGAAGTATAGTCTCTGCAGAGCTAGCCACCGGTCGTGTGAATATTGGTTGTAGATGACCACTGTTGATGCGACACCCTGGTCCCATGTGCAAAAATGGGGGGGGGGGGGTTATGCCTGAATGGATACTTTTGATTATGGGCAGTGACTTAGGTCTGTAATCTTCTAACGTAAATTTGACTAAAGGATTAGTGCCATTGGTAATGATAGTCTGCAAACAGTTTTAGGTCGGTTGTGTGTAATGTCTATTTGAATGTGTTCATAATTGAGTAAGAGTATATTTGATGGTATTTTGGCATCACTTAGTGTCTACCATGTAAAAAAAATATCCATTGAGCAACTCTGATCATTTGGTTATTACATGTAAAGTGAAGTTCAAGTACAACAGCTGTTGAATGGATTAAAGGAAGGGATCTTAATTCTGGAGATTGTTTAGCAATTTCAGAACAGAGTGATGAGTGGAGATGGGACAAAGAATGTGACAGCAAGATGAAGAAATTTGGGATATAGTCTATAATGTGGTTGCTTATGGATACATTTAGTCCTTATAAGAAGAAGATACAAGGTTGCAAGATATTCTGACCTCCATTAAAATTAAGTAAAGAAAAAGGAGATGGAAAATTCTAAAAGATACTTCATCTATTATGGATATTTGTATTTATAAAAGTTTTACAATCGGGCAGGAAATTAGAAAAGCTCAAAGAAAATATGAGATAGAATTGTTATAGTGTACTGTTTAGTAACTCATCTTTTTGATGGGTGCAGTGATTTGGCAAAGATTAGGGAATTGGCATCAATATTAATGACAGAGAAATTTAGTGACCGAACTTGAATAGCGGATCAATTTGCTATTTTTTATGAAGAGATTGGGAGGTGATATAATCTGTGTGGGAGGCATTTCAGGTTTTTTAATAATGGGTAGGCAGTGTCCTTGTATATCAAAGGAAATGGTTTACAAATTTCTGCATAACATCAGTAAAGATAAAGCCCCTGAACCTGATGATTTAAATGGGACATTCTTATCAAGAATAGTTTAGTGGACACTGCTTACACATTCCAACAATTACTTAACTTTGGAACCAACCCAGCTTTATGAAAAGAAGCAGTGATTTTCCCTACTCCATAATTGAGGGACATTGGTTAAGGCAAACCTATTATCCTGACTAGTTTAGTTTATTGGAGAAATGATTTGGCACAAAAGCTTTTCATTTAGTTCAATGTAGATCAATTTGTAACCACACTTGAGGGTTGGAGTCTAGATCTATATGCTCTTCAGAGGATAATCTGTTGATGGTTGGAAGATTTAGGGCCTGTGTACAGAAAATTAAGTAAAGGAAATATACAGTTAGAGAAGTGTCACAAGATTCAGTATTGGTGTCCTATTTGTTTCATATATTTGTCATTTCTGATGGTAGGTAGATGTTGGACAGGCAGATTTGCAGGTGGTATCCACAATTTTGGGATTTGCATCTACAATTGAAGATCAGAAAGATCTGCAACATTTTATGTACATTATACAGTTGGGCACGGTAGTGGGGAGAATTACTTTATAACAAATGTAAGGTAACTCATTTAGAAAGGGGAAATCCTGTATAGTCTTAGTTTAGATTTTCACTGTATCAAGTAATGTGAAAATGTGAAGAATTCAATAACCAAGGAATTAGCATCAGTAGTAGAATGAGTTTTGAAGGGCATGCAGGATTTGATACGGATATGTAAATGTCCTAAGAGGCAAGAGTTGGATGCAACTTTGGTGTATTATTTCTTAGATATGCGGTTACAAGGATCTTAATTGTGAGTTAAAAAGCTAATACTGGCTCTATTTTGAACCAGCAAACCTGGCTGACTTGAGTTTCTTAATATGGAAAACGGTTTACTGATTGGTCTGACGTCTGCTAGATGGGTATATGAGTTGTAAGCTCTTTTGGTGTCAACCATATCTCGTTTCTTGTGAAGATGAGAAGGGACAACCTGTGTCAAAGCAGATTACCTTCTGTTATACCTACCACAACAGAAGCTTTCTAGGCAGGGTCAAGGTCCACTGTATGTGCTTTTTTGGAAAGGGTTTGATTCTGGAAGTATTGTAGAAAGTTCAGTTTGTTCCTCTGTACATACTTTTACAAAGCACTGTGTTTTTCTTTCTGTAGGTCTAGATCAGGCTTTGCCAGGACCATTCTCCAGGGCCTCCTGAAGTCTTCTTCCACTTCCCAAACTTTTTAAGCTGTGGTAATCTATTCAAACATTTACTGTTATGGTTAGTTTTACACAACTGTACTTTCTCATCCTACTTTGTTGCAGTGTGAGGTATGTCGCTAAAGTCAGTAACTAGTCACACAGAGATGGGTTCACCTGCAAGTCTGATGCCAGGCATGACTTCTCCTTGTTGAGCAAAGAAAATTTAAATAACCGCTACAGAGGTTGGCATGTCATTTGGACTATCCTAATTAATTTCAGTACTGATCCAGGTTTGTTTTTGTGTTAAGGTGTGGAGACATGATGCAACAGTATTCACAATGCTCTCACTGCTCAGTAACCCCTGACCAACTCACTAAAAAAGACATGGAAAAGGAAAGAACTGAGCCAGTGTCACAACTGCTTGGGTGGGGTGGGGGGGACTTTGCCGATTTGCTTTGCAGCTTATCGGGCCAGATGCCTGCCTGTCTCTCAGTGTTAAAGCTTGTGGGTGGACTGCATACAGGATATGGAATTTGTAACTGAAAGTATGCAATCTGGGATGCCAGGACATCGCACCAATTTTGCCATTTTAACCAGGGTGTCATAGCCAGATTGGAAGTTTTCTAAGATGGCGTTAACCTATTGCTCTAACATCTTGGCAGGACCTTCCATACCAGTTGTTCCAGCAACAGAGGGGGCAGGGTGAAGTCGGGTGTGGAAGACGGCAGCAGTAAGACAACTGAGGCAAAGGCTTGTGCAGTATGTTGCAGGGCTGTCAACTATTATGGGCCATAGCAGGCAACACAAATGACCACATGGGTTATCGCATCCAGAATAGACATGGCAGTGTATGGACTTGGAATGTTGTGCAACAGACACTGGTTAGGGGGTGGCTTGGCAGTAGTCACTGTTTACACAGGTGGTCAGAGGGCACAAGGATGAGTGTCTGTTGCATAACCCAACCCTACCCGATCGTGTAGTGTTAGTTTGGAAAAACCTGGTGAAATGCATTTGCAAAACTATGAAATGGGTAGGGTCATAGGAAGTGAACCATGTAGCTACCTACCCTGGAAGGCTGTGTGGGAGTCAGGCTGCCATGATGGAACTGATGTTCATCGTGTTACCCTGCTGCAGTCATCACACTTGGCTTATCCTGCCATCAGGCTGTCCCGCAGTCGGCCCGAATTCCAAAGTCTTGGTCCGGCGTAGGTTGCTGTCGCTTCTTCCCTGAAGTCAGTGCACCAGGGGTATATAAGAGGCATCCAACGCCATTTTCTCCAGTCTTTCTTGCCGCGCGGTGCCCGAAGCAGAAGCAGTTTGCAAGTGCCGGTCGGCCGACACCTGAGATTTTCGATTTGAATTTCAGTCCGAAGTCTTCAATAAAGCTAAGTACCCCATTGGGGAACATTTTCTTGCCTCAGTCCAATGTCAGAAAAAGTTAACTATTGCATTTCTTGTGGGAAGCAAATACCTCGTAAGGACTTCCATTTCTATTGTATTCCTTGCCTAGGCCCAGACCACAACGTCACAGGTTGTCGGTTTTGCACTAGGTTTAATAAACACACCATCAAACGCCGTTTTGACTTCGCATGGCATTACTTTGGTAGGAAATTTAATTATATCATGCCGTCGGAGCAGCCGACGACCGCAATTCATAAAAAAAATGCAAGGATAAGGACAGGCAGCCTAGGAATAAGCTAGACCCCAAGGCCTCAGCTGGGCCTGTCGCCAGTTCTCCGGTTTTCAGTGAGGTGCCTACGCAGCCCCTGACTATTGCATTGCTGGAACCCCAGACAGCTGCCGACTCCCAAGCGGAGTCTACTAGGCCGACGCAGCCATCTAATGACACCGGAGCAGAATTAGACACCGGTGCAGAGGAAACGCCTTCGGTTGCAGAAGGTGTCTTCAGACCGACTACACTCACCATTAAATCTTATGCTAAGCTTAAAACTCCTTTAAAACCTAAGAAAACTGTTCATCAGTCTACAGGTCAAGGCCCCGTGCCTAAGAAACAGATGCTCAAGATGGCTGAAGATTTAATTACCCTTATCAGGGGTTCCCATCCCCCTCGTGATAAAAGACCAAGACAAGAGGAGGATTACGCATCCTCTGACCAGGTTTCTCTCTCCTCAGATTCTTCTGTGGAACAGGATTACACTTTTCCACCTTATGAGGATTCTGATGCTGAAGACTCTATTCCCTCAGCATCTCCCCCTGAAGACTACTCCTTTGGGGAAACATTACATACCATGAGGGAACATTTCCACTGGGAAGGCCAGGATTACTCAGATTCTAAGAAAAGGCTCCGAGAGTTCCTTTTATTACCCCAGCACAGACCTCTTGCTATCCCTCCTGTTTTAGATATTGTGGATGATGTTTACTTGGAGTCTAGTTTAAATCCAGACTCTCTACCTCCTGCTCCAGCCAAACCAGACAGATACTACAGAGTACCTGACTCGCACAAATTCCTTTATAAAAGCCATGTAGCTGACCCAGAAACCATATCCCAGGGTCCTAAGGGAGCAAAAGCTTCTATGGCTAAAAATCCTGTGCCCTCCGAAAGAGATTCCAGAGCCCTAGATAGATGGGGAAAGAAAATATACACCTCTGCAACTCTGGCTATGAGAACATTAAATTGCCAGTTTCACATGTTGAAATATCAACAATTCCTGATGTCTCAGTTAAAACAAAAAATGAGCACACATTCAGAACAGCCTGAATTCAAGGAAATGCAGGATCTGTTGCATGCAGCTGAACAGGTGGGCAAGCATACTTTACAATGCGGATTTGATTCACTGGAAGCTTCCTGTAGAGCAGCTGTTACTGGCTCTGTCATTCGTAGACATGCTTGGTTAAAAGAGCAAACCCTCCCTGACCATGTTAAAGCAAATTTATTAGATGCACCTTTACAACAGGATGTATTATTTGGTGTCAAAGCAGAAGAGGTTTTAAAGAAAATGGAGGATAAGGCTAAATCTATGCAAACGGTCAAGGATTTCTTGCAGGTGCAACCCCCTCGCTTCAGCAGAAATTGGCCAACAAAAAATTGGTCCTTTCCAGCTTCAGACAGATCACAGAGGGGCAAATACAGACGCCCAAGGGGCAGAGGTCAGTCACAGGGCCCTTACAAACCTCGCCAATGGGATTCTGCTACCCAGAAAGGAGGAGAAGACAGGCCCCAAGCTAGCAGAAGGCAGACACAATGACTCTATCCTCAAACTACCAAGCAAATCTCTCCTGGCAACACCCTTGGGAGGAAAACTAGCATTTTTTGCAGACAACTGGCACATCATCACACAAGACAAATGGGTTCTAAACATTGTCTCTCCAGGATACAGATTCCACTTTCATACCTTACCAAGGATCAAAGGAATGCCAAACCTGCCACCAAATCAATGGACAGAGGCACAAAAACAAATTACAGCTCTCATGAACATGAGAGCCATTCAACAGGCACCTACACAGGAGCAAGGACAAGGATTTTACTCAAGACTCTTCCTAGTTCCAAGAAAGGACAAAGCATGGAGACCCATTCTGGATCTTTCATTTCTGAACACCTATCTGCAAGTACCAAAATTCAAGATGCTAACACTACAGCAGCTTCTTCCCATACTGGGCAAGAATACTTGACTAGTCACTTAGGGACATGCAGGTATGCCTCCTTGAGGTCCAATCAGACAAAATTGCAGAAGATACCTCCGCTTCATTGCAGGTTCAACGCATTATCAATTCTCTGCACTGCCCTTTGGCTTATCTACTGCGCCCAGGGTCTTCACAAAATGCCTGGCACCAGTAACTGCATACTGCAGACAAAGAGGAATTCAGATATACCCATACCTGGACGACTAACTTATTCAAGCAGAAAGCAAGGACATTATTTTACAGCATCTGGCATTTGTCAAACACCTTCTAAGTTGCCTAGGGTACACAGTAAATGAAAAGAAATCAAAACTAGTGCCCTCACAAAACATAATATTCCTGGGTGCCAGCTTGAATACAACAACCCAGATGGCTTATCTCACGCCAGACAAACAATGACAGCTGTTTCAGTATTTCAAAATAATGGCAACAAAGACCCAACTCCCTGCAAGAAAAATTCTGCAGGCCTTAGGATTCATGGCATCTTGCATACTACTAATACCATTTGCAAAACTGCATATGAGGAAATTACAACGGTACCTGAAAAGTGTATGGACTC